>NW_003526948.1:2599038-2646811 GCF_000181795.1 Trichinella spiralis
AAATTCAAAAATGACCTTGACATTCAAACTCCAGTCAAAATATAAACTATCTGACAAGAAACGCCATAACAAAACAAAATTCACTTAGACAAAACACACCTACGTATTTCTGAAAATTTTCTTAATTCACGAAACCAAGAAGCTCAAATGAAGCTAATTTTATGTGAACAATTTACAGGCAAATGCTTGTTTATGGTCAATTGAAAGTGCATGTTAGCTACTGTAAAGGTGATTTTCAAAACATCATATTTTAATAATAGATGAACAATGCGTACAGAGTGTGTTTAATCAAACTTAATTGTAATGAAATATAGCGTTTATTAAATCACCTATCATCTCAGGTTGAGAACTCTTCATGGAGAATGTATTGAGAAATTATGCTCAATATCGATTCTCAACTGCATTGTTAAGTGATGAGGACTTAAAATTTTTAAAACAGCCACTTACTGCTAAATGCGCCGTTTTCTCATTGTTCATGTTCATTGTATTTGGATGTTCATTGAAAAATTATTTTTCAGAAATTATTCCAAAAAATAATAATGAATAAAAAGCGAAAATAGTGTTTGGATTCAATGTTTGCCTTCAGTCAATTTTCCAATCAAAACGCTGAGCTACCATCCACGGACGGCCTCAAACTGAAATGATTTCTATTATGTCAACAAAGCCAACGACCTCGCATGCAAATTTTTATTTTGTTCATTTCTGCTGATAAATATGGCTACTGTACATTTTTCATTGCTTGGCAAAAAGAAATGCAGGTTTTGGGCGAAATCTGTCCAGTCGTTGTGAAATAATGGGCTTCTAAAGTCGGCACTTTGCTTATCTCAATAAATAGGTAAGCGAGGCACTTGATTTGGGATATCTCGAGAACTATGGAACTAGGAACGGTGTGGATATGTCTGTTGTACTTCTCTATTCATTTCCGATCGATTGATGTCCATAAAGTCCATTTTTGGATTCCAAAGCTTTTCTCAAAAATTGCAAATTTCATGGGCTACAGACTTGTTTTTTTTTTGAAAAACGGCAAAAACCTTTTTTCGAAATTCGCTCTTTTTATGCTTGTTAGGCATTCGCATTGATTAAAAATAATTTTATGCAAAGTTTGGGCGAAATCTATCCAGTAGTTGTAAAATAAATGGCTTCTAAAGTTGGCACGTTGCCCATATTAATACATAGGTAAGTTTTCCACTTTTTTCGGGATATCTTGAGAAATACGCAACTGGGAACGTCGGGAATACGTTTCTTGTACTTCACTAATCATTTCCGATCGACTGATACGAATAAAGTCAATTTTTAGAGACTAAGGCGCGTTCTTAAACAAAGCCCTAATGCTTCATGGTCTCACTGCATGCTTCGTAGAGAAGCATCATTATTTTGAAACTATATCAGACGATTTAAAAAACACTGCCGTGAAAATTATCAACTTTATTAAGAATGAGCCGTTACAGTCTCGTTCAATCACTTCACAAAAGCTTTAGTTACAGTTATTATGGAAAGAAGCGGTTTCGTTTTTCCTCACACTGTTCACCTATCTGTTGGCCTCGTATCATTATGAGCCACAATTTCAACGTTCACTACACGATTGAAATTTCAAATAACATCAGCAATTGCTTATCAATTATTTTTGAAAGTAAATGCTTTCCAATTTTTTCAAATTTTCCAACACAATCATATCGTCCGGTTTCAACTGAAGCGCTAACAGATATTCTTCTTTGGCATTTTTGTATTTTCCATTCATATGCAAAATAGCACCATAATTTGAATGAGCAGAACTCGACTAAAAAATCAACGTTCATCAATTTAGCATGAAAATTCCAATTATTTACCATTGGTTCAATCTCCACTGCTCGTTTGTACAAACGCTCCGCTTCGGTCGTGTTGTCATTTTTTCTGTAATAAATTGTGTTCAGTATTTATTTTGAAAATTAGCATATTTGAAATGGTGCACTTTATAAATCGACCAAATTTTACAACATTGTGCAATAAAAGGAAATTTTCAAACAGAATTTTAACGTTTCAATGCTTAGAAACAACGACGGTAAATACAGATTTGCTTTCGCATGTGCAACAATTACGAACAAAATATTAACACTAACAATATGATGTATCAGTATTTATTTGTTTTACGAACAGATTTTGCAATTTTACAAGCATATGTACAACATGCATGTACATAGCATGTGTGCGTGTGTGCCTATATACATATATACATACATGCGTACAGATAGCCATTTATATATATATGTATGTATGGTGTCATATTGTTTATCCTAAGCAAATTCTTTGTTTTTGTCATGTTGCTTACCTTTGAGCAGTGGCCAGTGCAAATACAAGGCCGAAATTATGAGGCTCTAATTTCAAAGCTTTTACAAATGTTTCAATTGCCAATTCCAGATTGCCCGTATCAAGATAAAAATGACCCAGATGTTCAAGAGCCTGGACAGACTCAATTTGCAAGCGAGTTGCCAATTCAAATTTTTCACGTGCTTCAATAATGTGACCCTAAAGAAAATGCATTTACATCATATCATATGCCAATTAATTTTACAACAGACAAAATTGAACACACATGTTTCCACAAGAAATGGCCATAAGCGAGATAAGCTGGGATGTGATTCGCTTTTGAAATAATTGACTGCTGAAAATACTTTTCTGCTGCTTCAGTTTGTCCAATTTTAGCATAAGAATCAGCTAATAAATAAATAAATATATATATATATATATATATTTGGGTATTCATATAAATGATAATGACAAAATTCGTTAATAGTTCATTCGTTTGTATAATTACGCTGTGCATTACACGTTACAAAAAACTGCATATGTTGCAAAACTTATTGCATTACACTTTCTCTAAATTATTAAACATGTTTATTAATTTAATAAATCTTGTCCAAAGCCACATTAATAAGTACAATAAATCATATTAACAGAGCACAGCAAAAAATGTTGAATATTTACCGAGCATGTTGTACAGCGCATGAGGAGCATAGTGGGCATTTATCCTGTTCAAGGCTTCATGATAAATTTGTATAGCTTCGTCGTGCTTGTTTTCATCAGCCAGCAGTCGTCCAAGACTGTACAAGCATGAAATCTGAGCATGTTCATGGCTCACTGGATCTCTCATACTGTTGCTCTTTAATTTTGAACAATGCAACAAATGCTAAATAAACAAAATTGAAAAACTAAAACAAAAAGTTTGTAAAAAAAATTCAAATTCATATGTTTTTTTTCATAACTACGAATTATTAAGCTGAAAAAAATATGGATCAAACTTACTTGTTTGGCTTCTTCTGTTCTTCCCATTTCTCCAAGAACAATGCCAAAATTCAGGTAGGCCACTGAAATAAAGTTCTCATCATTTCTTGCAAACTGATTTATTTTTACCAAATCAATCTTTTCAATAACGACTAATCAAACCTGGCAATGTCACAACTGCATTGACTACATTATCTGATTATAGTTTTGCTTATTTTTGCGCACATTTTTTCGACAGAAGCGTAATATATATATATATATGAGACAAAATTTAAATGGAACTTACAAGCAAACCAGGGTCTTCGTTGAATTGAATTTCTGTAAGCATTTAAAGCTTCGCTAAGGCGACCCGCATTTTGCAAAAATAATCCATAATTGTACCAAGTATCGGACGTATCTGATTTTTGATCCAGTGCAATTTTGTACAGTTGTTCCGCTTTTTCAAGCGTTCCTTCTCGAGCGTAGACGTTTGCAAGATTTGCCAACGCTTTAGCGGGACATACTGACACTCCAGATAAATACAGACTCTTTTCGTCCATCCAGTCCATATTCCTGAGCCAACTTCTGACGGCCAAACTGACCAATGAAATGCACAACAGCAAATGAACAGAGCAAAATATGGCACGATTTTCACGTCTGGCAATTTTCAAAAGTTTGCAAGCGCCGACTGCTATTAAACAGCAAAATCCAACACTGGGCAAATAGAGAACTCTTTCGGCGACAACAAAACCAACGTAAAAGAACAAATTTGACGCCGGAATGAACGTAACGACCATCCAAAGCAAAGCAAGAAAAGCCATCTCTGAAGACTGATCTTTCGAAACGGTGCTTTCAAGCTTCAGTGGCTGACCTTTGAACTTGGCTCGAAATTTTGGTACTGTTTGCTGCCAATCGTTGGCGTACAGTCTGGTGATTGTTGTGGTGCAGCAGTTCGACTTTTCTCGACTTCCACTGTTCCAACGTGCTACGGATATATTGTTGTTTTCCTTTGCCAGGGCGTGGCCGTTTAAGCAACAGTCCACTAGTGCATCGTCACTGTCGTTGCTGTTGTTGTTCTTGTACATATCAATGAAACGTTTCGTTCGAGGTGTGTACGGTGAACATGGAAGTGGAGTGTACAACTTTCCGACCGGAGTTGATTCTTCTCGTCCAATGATAAAACGATAAAGCTGAAAACCGAGACCAGCCAAAGCCAAATATCCCAAACAGGCCACAAATATCCTACTGTCCGTAATGGATTCGACCAGTGGTATGGAATTCATCGACCAGTCGAAACTGAGAACCGTCGGACAGAGAGCGAGTTTCAAATTGAATATGGGCAAAAAAAGAAATGTCAATATTCGGATCAAACGATTCGAGCAGTGTGAAGCGGGATTGTCGAAAGAAGAAAAAGCGGGCGATTGGAAATTCATCACCCATAATCTGAAGAATAGCACGAAAGCAGCGCCAACAATCAACATCCACAAGCAAACTGCGTCCAATTCGTTCTTCTAAATCGAACAGAGAAATTAATATTTTACAAAAAAAAAATAAATTTTCAATTTTCAGTGAAACACTCGAGCATTGACTGTTAATAGTATTCGACGAAATTGAAAAATATTTTATATATAAAATCATCCAACTGAATAATTAAATTGGTCGCAAGAGAAAAAATTTTTGCATCAACTTCGAAATAACATCACAAATGCCTAACTTTTTCTCATCATCTAAACTTTATCGTTTCTCAGTGGATAAATTTTTGTTCAAATTCTCTCCAAAGTATAGTATTAAATATTGTTTCGTTGAAAAAATTTCAATAAAATTATCTTTGGTGAGAAAAGTTGAAAATATGCCCTCGTATTTCTCATTTGATTAACTGGTGAACAATACAACAATAGTAAATATATTCAATGCAAGGTTAAAGTCGATAGGAAAATCCATCGCCTATAGTACAGCTTTGACGAGCACATTGAGAAAATGACTTGCAACAAAACTGTCTCGCGGGGTCATCTTATCTATTAATTCTGTCAACTGAAACGTATAAATCAGACGGCATTATAACATGCAAAATAATGCCACTGATAATATTTGCCGACATTGTGCAGAAGTAAATCAGCAGCGAATCGAATGTGTAAAATGGAATTTGTATTATAAAAAAGTGTTTAAAAAAAAGAAAACTCATTTTATAAATTGCGCAAAAATCGAAATGAAATTATTTTCACATTTGGAAAGTCTTCAAATGTTGGGATCAATCACTGCAGGATAAAAATAAATGTGATCAATTTGCTTTGCTAATAGAGTTAATTCTCTACCCAAATCTCTTGAGAGGCAAGTTCTCCTCAGTGAATTATTATTATTTTCTCTCATTCATCTGAAACAAACCACTGTCGATTGTATTCAATTGATTTCTTTTTCTTTTCTCCAACTCAGTCAATTTCAAAATCGAAGATCGAATCAATCGACGATTAATTGAATTAAAAAGAAGCGACTTTTTGAGCCAAGCCAGTTGTGTGAATTGTGGATAAAACGTAAAACATCCATCAATTAGCTGCTTACCGATTTTTTGTGCCTTGCACGTCGTCTTTGTACTTTTGGGCAAATCCACAGACTGAATTGGACCCTTTGAACAATCAACAATTCGTACAGTATGCAAACGCCCAGCACGGACAAGCCGTGCTCTTTGGCCAGTGTAGCCATACTGGACAAACAAATTGTCCCCAATGAGGCGAACCAACAGCCAAATTGGCTGCCGTTGTTCAATCGACGCAGTTCGACCGTTTTCAAATAAGCCATCAACGCCAACAAGCAGAACAAAGTGGCAAGCAAATCCGCCCTGCCCACGACGCCGGCAACCGATTCCGTGTGAATAGGTGCCACGCTGAAAAGCACCGACGTCATGGACGATATTTCCAACTGGCCAACAGTGCTGTGGACGACAACAAAAACAGCGCTCGTTACCATTCCATGGATAAGAACATTGAAAAGATGATAACTGAAAAAAATGTTAATCGGATCAAATTGTAAATTTAATGAATTATTTAATTACCCGAAAGGATTCAATCCACCGAGGGCAAAATTCACACGGAACGAAGCAACAGTTAGCGGACGGTACGATTTATGCGAACCAGAATGCGACAATGGAGTACCCCAAAAGTCGTCGACTAGAATTTGTTTCCAAGGAGTTTCAGGTCTCAAATCCATATTACTTTTTATGGCCCTGCTAAAATACGTTTCTTCATTAAACATCACGTTCACTGTCGAGAATAACATAATAATAATAATTTTATTTTTTGCTTTTTCACAAATATTCTCATCAAATAATTATTAAACAAAAGAAAAATCAACGTATCTGTTGAACATACGTATCATCGTAGACGAAATCTGCAAACAAAGTGTTCCACCGAATTAGCATAGCGAACGTTGAGCAAGCGATGCAAATGAAACGAACAACCCACGGTCGAGTCATTGTTGAATTGATTAATTAATTTAGATTGTGATGAAATCTGAAATTTCAATCTGATGAAATAGAATAAACAAACAAACAAAAAATAAAGCATCTCTCTCACATTGCTGAAGTTGACTGCAGATATATTGTGTGTGTATAGCAGTTATATATATGTATATACTTCGTGAATGAATTCGAGGAAAATTTGAATTGAGATAGAAGAAAATCAATACAACTTTGACGGCGAAACAGGACGCAGAAACGGACAAATCAGTGGAAAATTATTTCAGCTTCGGCCGGCTTAAAATATATAACTCTGGTCGCATTCAAAAACGACACAGCCTTCATCAAGAGACGAACAAATGGACTAATCATTTATTTGCCAACCAGTTGGAGTAGCAGAGGTCAAGCGACGACAACGACGACAAGCAGCATAGCTTTATTCTGTTCTTGGGAAAAAAAAGACAAGAAATCAGCTATGCAGCAAAAAGCCGCCGGTATGCAGACCAAAAATCCAACATTAACCTCGTGACCCCCCTCCCGCAAAACTGTACCGTCCGACTGTCATGTTCAATGACAATGGATATCATCGAAGCGACAAATTCACAACACCACCACCACCAACCAATAATTGAAAAATATTAATAGAACAATCTCATCTTTCTTTGAATAATATTATGAAATAAAAATTTACGCTTTCTTATTTTCAAATTCAACCTACTAAAATGCTTCAATTTCATGCATGCTAAACTTAAAAAATTGCAAAAATTGATAAGAACATTATTCCAATCGATGTACAACACTTGGTGATTAATTGTTATCAATTTTCTTTTCTGAAATCATCTTTATCACAAACAAACAAACAAACGTCAATGAACTTAATTTCCATTTTACCCATATACAAATAATGTGCGTACTGTAGTTCTCATTTGATATAACTTTTTTTGAAAAACATGAAAAAATAAAAATAAAAAATATATATGAACATATTTTTAAAACAAACTGAACAAATTATAAATAATTAATGTTTCACAATAAATAATAAAAATTGAAAAAAAAATTCATACGAAACTTACTGAAACGGTGTGTTTTGGATTGTATCTTTTTAAAAGTTTTATTCAATTTCTTTATATATTAAATGTTTCTGCGATGCATGCTTAAAGATGAATCAAGTACAGGCAATTTTCACGCTTCTTTCTGATCATCAATCAGAGTATATGGGCATCATTATTGTAACAAAACGAAACGAAACGATCAGACCGACCACATGCACACAATCTTCATTCATCAACTGTTCCTCGTTTTGGATGTGTATGAACGAGCTCGTGATTGTTGCTTTCATTGTACTGATGATTGCTGCTTTTGCACCTTGCCACGAGCTCTGCGCTTCTTTGGAACATCCTTCTTATCATAAATATCTTGCTTCCAGTTTGGGTCGTGCTTGACACGATCCTTCCTTTCAGGAAGTCGAATCGTGCACTTCATGAAACGGTTCCAAATTTTCAATGGAGAAAATTCTACATATTTCAGAGAATCGAAATAGGACGAATTGTCCACAAGATCCATCGCAGCGTCGGAAGGAAGCAATTTGAAGCGAACATTCAAACCTTTCATCAGATGAAAAAATTTCACTGCTTCACATTCATTCGTAATTACAGTAAACGACAGTCCACTTCTACCTGCAAATCAAATATCGACGTCTATTTTTAAATAATTATCAATGACAAATCGACAATTACCAAAACGTCCAGCACGTCCAGCGCGATGCAAATAATCAGTACCGTATTTCGGAACATCAAGGTTCACCACCATGTTCAACATTGGCAAATCCACCCCACGCGACAACTGAATTTAAATAGATTGAATTCAAATGTCTCATTTGCACACAACATTCAATCTTGTTTTTATTTTAGAAAAAAAAAGTAAACTCACCAAATCACTGGACACTAAAATTCGACTTTCGATACTTCTCATCTGTTCGATCACTTTCAGTCGTTCTTGAGGTTCAATATCGCGCGAAATGTACCTAACTGACCAAAGACGTGAATCGAGCTCCTGAGCAATGGTCATCAAGCTGAAAGCCAATACACAAATTAAAACCCAGCACTGGGCAAAAAAATACTGCTTACAGTTCATTGTTATTATAAAAAACAACCGCTTGATTGAAGCTGAAGTGAGAAAATAGCCATTGCACAGCTTCGATCTTCAATTCAAAATTGTTCGTCGTGTTCTTCACGTTGCAGACGGCAATCATTGCAAAATGTTTGATATCTGGGAAGGAAGAGGGGAAAAAATTAAAATATGCCAAAAAATGACAATAATCGACAAAACACGTGAAAAGAAAATTAGTACTTTCGAAATCATCACTGATACTGATGAAAGTTGGATTTCGCATGTAACGCTTCAACATTTCACAAAAAGCGTGCGGGTATGTGGCCGACGTCACCACTACTTGCTTGCTTGCAGAAAGATGATTGAAAAGTACGCTACAATGCAAAACAACATCATAATTGCAACAATTCTATGAAATGCAAACTAAATGTGAAATCCATTTACTGAACAAAAAAATTAAATTGAAAAACTATAAAATTTTTGCCAAATGGATAGGAAATTAAAAACAAACAAACATCTAGCTCACTTCAGTGTTGGCTGAAAAGTGCCATTCATCAGCCGATCGGCTTCATCGAACACCAGCATCCGTACTCTTTCCACACTGATAGCATTGAGCTTCACCAAATGGCATAATCGACCTTTGAAAAATACACGAATAAAATATACAAATTATCACAAAACAAAAAATATATTAACTTTAACGATTAGAATTCACAATACTAGTAGAAAATTCACAAATGCAAACAGATAATTTTCTCTAACTAAAAGTTATAAAATAAATATAATGCGCTTGAGGAAAAAATAGAATACTGTCTTTATTTGCATTACATCTGCGAATTTACCTTCCAACAAACTTACTGTAAAACTACATCCCCAAAAATTAATTATTCAAATGAAGTAGATTTTTTATCGTAAAATTACCATTAATCAAGCCACATTTAAATTTTATCAAAATTACTCAATCACAGAAGCCGTACAGATTACATTTACAACGAAACAAAATTGTCGTGAATTCAAAAAATTAATGAACGATAACGTCACCATGAATCACACAGCACACGGAATGTCGATAATCAATAGAAAAAAGTGAACACAAACCCGGTGTGCCAACCACAATTTGACATCTCTTCAGTTCATCTTTATCCAAAAGCAGGCTTCGAAATTTGCCAGAAAAAAATTGACACTTCAAGTGTTCGTCAAAGTGCGCAATTTGGTCAATAACGTGTTGAATTTGAATGGCAATTTCACAAGTAGGAGTGACAATGATAACTTGGACACCACTGTCCGCTTCTTTACGAACCATATGAACAGCCAAAATGGAAAACACGCAAGTTTTACCAGTGCCTGATTTCGATTGCACAATCATATCTACAATTATACGTTACAAAAATAATACAAATTTCAACTCGTTTCAACATCCAAGTACATACACATCTGATACTGTATTATTGCATATAAACAAAAATGATGCATTTATTTCATTTGTGCTTCATTAATCAATTATTAATTTATTTATGCATGCAGGGAGGACAAAATAGAAAATCAACGAACCATGACCAGCAAAACCAACAGGAATTGCTTTCGCTTGAATTGGTGATGGAGCAAAGAACTTCATTCGAGTTAGTCCTTTCAAAAACGGCTCACGAACACCCAACTCACTGAAAGTGGTCTGCGACAATTTGCTTTTATTCACAGTATCCAAAGTACCTGGAAAAAAGTCACTTTCAACACTGCAAACATCAACTACTGCACGAAATTACTTTCATCTGCGATGCTCGCTTGGCAATCCGACGGCCTGTAAAAATAATTTTCATAATCACTAAAAATCAAAAAAGAAAAAAGAAACGAAAAATTATACCCTTTTTCATACTTCATTATTTTTGATACAATGATCGAACATAGAAAAACAACTAAAATGAAAATTATAAATAACTGAAACTTCCAAGAAAAAATATCAATAAATGGCATTTGTTAAATTGTAAAACAGAAGAATTTTTTTTTCATTTTCCATCATACTTCACTGCAAATAAATTATAAAGTGAAATTTTCAGCCGAAAGTTTTCACACCGTATTGACAAACTATCTAATACAGAATAAGAATATTCAAGTACTATTTCATGTTCCAAAAACAACTTTAGAAAATATATTCCAAATGATGAAAACAAATCATTCAGACGATTAATTTATTATAATTTTCAGTCATTGAAATTGCACGTTGGTATTTTAAGCAAAAATTGACAATTTAATTTTTCATAATTTTTCCAACTGTAACATCCAAACGTGAATGCACTAGTTGAAATTTTTCTTTTCACTCGTTGAACCGGCAATCATTTACAAATAATCAACATACGTAAAGATTAAAAATCACATCACACTTTATATACGTTTTGTAAAAATGGAATATTTTTTCAAGGAATATGCTTCAAGATGACAATTACATCCAATGACAATATGACGGACTGAAAATTTTCCAAAGCACAATAAAAATCATCATCACAGATCAGACTAGATTTGACTAGACTACACTAGACTGAGGTCGAGCATTCTGAATGTAGAGGGAAAAAACAAAAAAAGAAATCAACACGCATCACAATTCATCCGATTAACATCAACACCAAAACAACAGTTGCTTGCAATTGACGAGAAACAGGGATAATTTTTGCAATGGAACTTTTGCTCACACAATCGGTATGTAATTATCGATTTTGGCGCGATGACGTTGCGCAATGCATTCGGCAATCCAAATAATATTGCGCATTTCTTGTTCTTTCAATTTCAAATATGAATAAAATACACCAAAATGAAACTGCTGCATGAACGCTTTCACATTCAGCTTCACCTAAGATACACGAAAAAAAAGAACAATATATGCTAAACTGTTAGTAAAAAATGTTCATAATTTTGCATCAACAAACTTCGTGTTCAAAAAATTTATCTTCCAAAGTTTTATCATTCGGATTGTTACCGGCTCCATCAAACAGGGTCTTATATTCCTAAAATGAAACAACACTTCAACCGTTTGACAACAATGGTGGTGATAGTGGTGGATGATTCTTACCATGTAACATTCACAAATTTGTCTAACTTGATCATATTCATCAGCACGAGCCAAATGCGCCAGTCCGTCTGGATAAAGTTTGCCACATTTCGGATACAACTTTTCACGATCATCTTTCGACAATTCCGTATCAAACGAATTTATCGTAATAATGATCGCTCGACGATCCGCTTCGAACTAAGCAATTTAATTGTTTAACAATAAATTAACAAACAAACAATTGCATACTGCCAAAATTTCGCGCATCACTTCCGCTGTCGTACCACCTAATTTGCAACAGAATTTGTAAAAGTCCTCCAAATACGCCTAAAACGGAGAACCATTACAACAATTGAAATTATACATCTTTTCCACTTATAATCAATCTCTTTTTAAAACTATTAATGTACAGTACTAATAACATGAAATATTACCACAAGTTTAAAATATTTTTCAAAATTAATATACAATTTCCTCAAAAGAATTTCTCTCCCGAATGATATATTTGCATTATATTAATGATTTGTTAAAAATTTGTTTATCATATCAAAAAAAATTCAAATTACAATTTTTGACACACTGCTGATTAGTGAATACAGTATGTTTTACGTTGCAATCATCTATTCAATATCAGATTTTCAATGCATAACATATTTGGAATAACATTAAAAAATTGGGCAATTTTACAATGCAAAAAAAGACATTTCATATCCAAATTATTTCCCAACAGCAACAGTAAACTGCATAAACAATTAATTTAGTGTATTTGTGTCGTGACTGCTTTTTTTTAACCTATTCCCATTTCCCGATGCATTATATTTAAATCAAGTAAATGCAGTCAAATACAAGTGCATGTAAATAAATAACTAGAATATGTATTCAATGTTAGCCAATAGCTAGAACAGAAATCAATTGCAAACTAGTTCACATTTCACAACAACAAAACTGGAAGGAAATTCTACAGCTAAATACATCATTTCAACTGTACTACACAATTTTACAAAGCATCACAGCATAATTTTGAAAAATGATCAGCCCAATATTTATTGAAAACCTTTTTGAAATAAAACTACCGGCAATTGATGAAGTGGAAACAAATATTTAATATTAAAAAAAATTAATAGTATTATTACCTTGAAAAGTGTATTTCGAATAATTTCAACGTTCATCTCGTCCAAATCTTGCTCTGAGATGCAATCCACAAAATAAGGTGCAAGCGGAGTGTCAACGAGAACGGCATTGTAAAGTTCGGCAGGAGTTGATGCAATGTGAATAGCTTCCATTTGTTCAAACGATCCCAGAGGATGGCATTTTGAAATCAATTCGGCAATAGGTCGCTGATGAAGAGTGCCAGTGATCAACAACACTATGTTATCAATCATATACGAATACCTAAACAATATTCATGAACCACAACTGCACGTACACTAGGCAACATTATCTATCAAAGCATTGCTTTGGCAAATTTTATTTAAATCGCGCAAAGTGATCGCATTAATTTAAAAATTATATTTACAGACGATAACTATATTTCCTTTGAACTCTGCTTCTTAAAATTTGTGAAAAATAGCCTTCAAGCAGACGTTCATCGATCATCACAAAAATCAATAACAAAACACGTACGAAATGTAATCAAGAAACGTTGATAAGGGAACCAAACTGTTGTTACGAAAATGCTGAAATTCAGCAACCACTTTTTCTTTCAATTTTTCTTCGATTACATTCACAGTTATGGGCCCAGGTTCATTTGCCAAAAACTGTCCATAATCGGTTGATTGCAGATGTAATTTCAAATCTAAAAAATAACCACAATTAAAATTTATAAAAAAAAACAATTTATTACAATTTTATTATTATTATTATTAATTAATAAAGAACTCAGCAGAAAAACTATTTCACTGGAAGCGAATGGACAACAAATTAAAATATTTTACCTTCCAGTGTATCACACTGTACTAAATTTGTGTAGTCACTTGGAGACAAAATACCACCTCTGAAACCTCTCACCAAACCTTCAAGGTAACCGTGATCAATATTAAATGTCAGTTCATCTAGGGCAACCATAATGCCAAATTATGATAACAGCTGCATAATATCTGTCCGTCAGGGCTACAGTAATGAGTAAATAAAGTAAATAAAAGTATTAATCATGTTATTATCACATTGCTTACTCGTTTTACTCATAAAAATTTTATGTATTATAATTTAAAGTAAATTTTTATGCAAAAAATATAATTAAAACTTTATTTTATATAATTTGTAAAATTCTCTAAAAATATTTTACAAGACTAACTTGTAAACATTTACAGTATGTATCAAACAATTACACTGTTGACATTTCCATAAATTACCGTTTTAATAGATGGAATTAATTTATCATGGGCAAATTTTTAGCAAATTAACAATATTAAATAATTATAATACTTAACTGTTCTAAATATTTTTCATCTAATTTTCCCCTGTTTCGTGAAAAATTATTGGCTGAATGAATGACACAGAGTCACAAAATTGCAATATTATAATCATTTATAAATAAGAAATACAAATATTAAAGATAATTTTTAAAATCTGACGAAACAAACGACCATAACTAGCACAGTATTGTTTTCAGAACGTGCATCTTCCCTAGTGTATATTTCATTCACCAGAATTTAACGAATACCTTGACAATTAACACAGCAGTGCAGAGAAATAGACATTACTGATGGTGATGGCTATTTCGGAAGTTTCATTAGTATACAGTATGTCAAGCTGTTTAATTTGCTAATTAGATTTTTTGTTACTTAGTAAAATTCCAACGTGTGAAACTTGATGTCTCGTCTCGCTAATTACATGGCATTATTTTTTATTCATTTTAGCAATTACCACTTCTCAATAAGGCTGTAATGTTCTTCATAAATTCAAAGTATAAAGATGATCCGCCAGAATAATCACATTTTGGAGTTTAGAATTTGCTTTACACAGATGCACATGAGTTTTCATTTGGCCGTTATTTCAATCTTTCCATTTTATTACCACACTTGACAGACCGAACAATAAGATTAAGAAAATGTTTAATATTTTTCTGTTACTCATTTCCAAAAGCAGTAATCAATTTCACATTCGCTTGCTAACTTCTTGTCCCAAAGATTCATCCTCGTTAACACCACTCTTCTCTATCATTTCTGTTATTTCACTTTTGGTCAAAACGTGAACCTCAGTTTTACCATTGACACGACACAACGTTGCTACTTCCACTGCAAAATGTAAAACTGAAATATTCAATAATTTGCTTTTACAATAACTATTTACTTCTTTCACATGTCAGCTTCGCTTCCAATGATCTACACATCACTTTCATGGCCAAATTCTTGATTGAATCCAAAGTCGCTGTTTCATAGTCGTAATCTTGTTGCAAAAATGGTATTGCGGCCTATGAAATAAATAAGAATTAAATGGAAGCGAACATTTATGGTGAAATTAAAAATTAACACTGCAACTAACCTGACTGTTATTTCCAATACAAGATGCTTTCCATCCCGTGTAATTTCCACTTGGATCAGATTGATACAACTGATAGCCAAAATGTGTGTCCCAACCGCCGTACAAAATGCTCACACCGAATGGTCGCTTTCCTAAATAAAATACTAATTTAATAAATTTCAAACTGAAAAATAAATTTCTTCAACCTCCGTATTGAGTGTACGCTTGCTTATAATCGCACATTCCGCTCACCAAAAACTCCACCGGAATAGATTCTCCATACTGAACACTGTATCTAAAACAGACAGTTGAAAATTTTGAAAGATGTTTGAAAAATACTCTTGTGCATACTTTTGGGCTTGTTGACGAAGCATAGCCACAAGAACATTCGCATCTGCAGTAATACCAGCAACACTGCAAATTATGTCGCTAAATCAAAAAAAAAAACTAAATCAAACTTTCCGGTAAATAAGAAAATTTATCCCTGCATACCTGTTCAAACGGTATATTTTTTCTTGCGCAGCTTCATCGTCCAACAATTTGTTTGTAATACGATTTTCCGCCACCATAATAATGCCTTCTTTGCTTATCAAACTCAAACAAGTGCCAGCATGATTAATCGCTTCCATAGCATATTCCACTTGATATAAACGACCTAAAATGTTTTCTCCAAATATACAGCAATTCAACATTGCGAAAAATGAAAATCAAAAATTAAAAGTAATCTAAACAATCTATTCAAGAACTTTATTTTTTTATACAATACTATTTACCTTCTGGAGAAAAAATGGTTGTTCTTGAATCATAACGTCTAGCCTAAAAAATCATTTATTTTAAACCACATAAATGTAAATGTAAATGAAAAAAGTATTTTACCATTTTACCAAGCTTTTTCTATCTTTATAACGAGAGACAAACTAAATTAATGAAAAACATTAGTTAACTGTGAAAAATTATAAAATAGTATACCGATTCTCTCATGGGAGAATATAAATAATGCACATCATTCGAAAATAAATATCAAGTTGTTATCAAGAATAAAGCAACACAAAGTAATGTTTAGAATTAAGATTTAAGATGATTTCAAAAATAATAAAAAAAGAATCTAAACAAACATAAACAATAAATATCAAAAACGAATAATTAATACTCTGATGCACATTTGCATAATAATCTATGCAAAATATTTAAAAATTCGGAGTAATATTTTGTAAAGTGAATATAAATCATAAAACACAATAAAAAGTAACAAATAAATTCACTCAATTTGAATTTTTCAAAATAGACTAAGAATTCAAGATGTGTGACTTCACTTTCATTACAGTAAGTAAAAGTAAGAAAGCAAGTACAATTTATGAAGCTTGAAATGGAACTGTAATATTGATTTAATTTTAAAAAATACATTTTGCGCAATATAATGAATTATTTAATTTTAAATTATATTTATTTTATTAAAATTATACTGTTTGCATTTATCTAATTTATTTTGTGTAATTATAAAATTACACTTTTACCTTCACGTTTATTTTTGCAATTGCTCACAATTTGAATGAAAAATCCATTTAAGAATTGCAGTTTAAAGACACTGACATTCATTTATTTATGAAAAAGCTTACTGACGACATTAACGATAGTAAAACTACCACTACTAATAATAACAATTAATTTCCATAAATGTGGTGTTATTCTACTTTGAAGGTTATATATGTACAATTCACTTTCAGTTTGTTTAAATTAGTCAAAACTGTCATCTATTTTCTTTTAATCACTCATTGTCAGATAACTTGCAAAAATCAAATGATAAGATAACATTATTATTGAATAACAATAATAGCCTCGTTTTATTTAACAAATAATGCTATCCAAAAGTGCAATAGTTTCAGTTTATTTTATTAAATTTAAAAAAGTACCAATTTAAATGCAAAATTTACATTTTCTTTCGATTATTATTTAAATATTTATTTAGTTGTACATATATACATTTATGTACATCATGTAAACTTTTGAAAGAATGCAAAGGAAAATGTTATTGAAATTTAATTTTACATCTTTTCAGCAAATGAAAAATGAAATTATTGCAAGAATGTTCATTAACAATTGAATTGACATAACTACACGTCAAGAATAATGGTACGACCATTGAAATATTGTTTACATTAAGCTGAGCTGAAAGCAAATAGAATTGAATTGTCATTTTTAAATTCGATATAAGTTCCATTTGTAGTAATGTAATTTGTATTTTTGTAATATTTTGTGATTGATGGAACGTTTGATCAGCAACAACTAGAGTAATAAATGTTGGCATTTGGTAGATGGAAACAATCGTCGAGAATGTGAATAGATAGAAGATATTCATGCAAATGATTTCTAGATAATGGGGATAAGCATAAAATCAACGTCGATTAAGCGCTAATGAAAACCGGTCGGCCGGAAATTGGTGTCAAGAGGGTCAAGTGATCAGGAGGCGGCCCTTCTTTTCCAAAATGGTCAATTGTTCACCAGATAGCGCAGCTGCTTTTTCGACTATAGATCAAGCCCAGAAGTGACCATTGTTCACCTGTGAACTTTCACACCTGCATTGTGAGAACCGCTGTGGAATCACGGTCAGCAGTTTCTCACTCAAGCTTGCTCACGATACGCATTCTCTCTCTCTTTCTCTCTCTGCCTTACTGCAAAGTATCCGTTTAAACTACACGTGGAAAATAAGCCAGAAATTTTGGCTGAAAAAATCCAGTTCGCATCAAAGTCTATGTGTTGCAGCTTATGCAGGTAAGATATTTTCCACACAAAAACAATATCATATTAAAATTTCAATTAATAAAAAAATGCAAATATTAAATTTCATATCACAAACAATTTGCTGTTAGTTAGGAGAGTGAAAAGGAAATGAATTGGATTACAAATTTTTTTTTAATAATGGATTTTCAAAATCAACAATTTCCTCAGTGCCGATCCGAGAATTTTAGTGGTAGTAGATTTGTGAAAAATGAAATTTTACACTCAGCATACTGCTGGGAAATGAAATGAAGGGCTTTGCTTTGATTGCATGTGAAATTGTAGCTGCTTGGCTTTTCAATTGATCCACCACAACCATCATCATCATCATTCTTCTGACCTTTGCTGAATTGCAAATAGACTGTGGATATTTTGGCCTTGTACCGCAGCTGTTTTCCGTCTTCTTGGCGCCACTGTTGCAAAGCCGTGCAAACTGAGAATCTGCTGACCATTGTCATTTTGGCTTTAGCTTGGCATAGTGGTTAGACATGAATGGACTTTTCTTTTACAATCGAGCAGGTCAGTTAAACAAGCAACTGCTTCTTTCTCAAAGAATTCCACTAACAAATTGGTAAAGAATAAAAAGGCAGCAACTTTTCCATTTTCCAAATGCTTTCTTTTGCTTCAAATTGAACAGATTTATTCAATTTCAAATATTCCATTCTATGCAAACAGTGCGTAAAAATTAATCAGTTCAAGTGGCTTAATTTTAGCAATGCAAACATTGAATTGAATTTAATTTTAGAATCCACCTCTTATTTTTCCACCATCCATAATAATAATAATAGATTGTTTAGTGGAATTTTTATTTAATTTTTCTCAACATGAAGCAATATATTCGTGAAATATTGAAAATTATCATTTATTCAATCGGAATCAAAAATTGATAGTTTAAACTTCAAAGCTTTGCAATTGTTGCAGCTGCCGTTACATTGAAACATGTAATTAATAAAATCGCACCAATGAAGCAAAACATCAAAGCAGTGAGTTGAATTTTTATATTTCACGCTTCACATGTCAACATTAAGCATGCACCGGTGAAAAGCGGTGCTGCTTCATAAATCTGTTCTTGTATGAATAAGAATTGCAATTGTTCAAATTCAAATCAATTTTAATTCATATTGATAAAATTGAACAAATTTAAAACAAATTTATTCATCTCGTACTTTTCTATATAAAAATTGTTTTGAATTTTTTCATGATAAGCATATTGAAATTTCAAACAGTGCCTAAAAATCTACCAATTTTCGATAATAAATTTGCAGTTTAAACAAAAAGTAAATGAAATATGTATAAAATGGACATTGCATTATACACTAGTTTTAGATATAAAATGAGAGCTCATTCATATTGTTGCTGATAGTATCGCACATGAACAGTGTCAAAATGTGACAGCTTTAAATTTACGTATTCATTTTAAATGTATACAAATGAAAATTTGTAATTTTATCTTCAAACAAGATTAATATTGAATAATTGGAAAGGAAAATGAAAATTTTTCA
Source organism: Trichinella spiralis (assembly GCF_000181795.1). Lineage (NCBI taxonomy): Eukaryota > Metazoa > Nematoda > Enoplea > Trichinellida > Trichinellidae > Trichinella > Trichinella spiralis. The sequence continues at coordinate 2,618,609 of NW_003526948.1, forward strand.
AACAATGATTATGGACAGATGAAATTGCTAACAAGCAGTGGGTTACGAGTTTTCCATTAAGCACCGTTGAATAATTATTGTTCAAGTGGGCTAGTCGTGGAGAGGGGGGCTTTTTGGGGTTGGTTGTCGACGGCATACCCGAATCCGACGACTATGTCCAATGGCAAAAGCTGGAAGAATTTACTCCACGGTTGGTGAAAAGCCCCCGGGTTGTCACCCACCCGTTGACATTTCAATTTTGGACATTCTCTTGAAGGACACCTCTGCTGTTCCCTTGAACGCGTCCCCCTTTTCCGCCTGTTTACAGAAAATACACGCAGTATACGTTGATGAAAACTTTGCTTCCAACGACGCGACGTATTTTGACGCTTTAATCTCGAAGCAATTTTCCACATGACAACTGTCATCGTAAGTGGTTCACGTCTTTTCTATTCAAATTTTATTCTGAAAGCATATATATATTTTTCAAAGCAAATGATCAGAAAAAAACACACAACTTTAATTGACCGGATATAATTGGAGAATATTGGAATTATTTTTTTAAAAAAAATCTTTTTTTTCTTTGTAATTATTTTATTATTATTTATTAGATTATGATTATTGTAAAAATTAAATTTAAAAAATGGAAAAAAGTCCAACAAACAAAAAATAATGAAAAGCATTTACACAAATTTGAACAGCTGGTCAACGGTGTCGTTCATAAATCACATTTTCAAATTATACGTCTAAAAATTGATGAACAAATGACAAATTTCATTTGTCGCCCAATATTTTACACCATTCACTTCAGCCCCTATTGTAGTCGTGTCGTGTGGAAAATTTGCCCCATGCTTCTTGCAATTTTACGGGCAGCTTTTCATTACACACGCCCACACACACACACCTATGTCGACGGCGATAATTTTCCCTTCTCCATTTCCATTGTTCACTTCCTTGTATGTTTTGTCAATTTGAGCATTTGTTGTCTAGTGAAACGGCAACTTTGAGCAAATAATTAAAAAAAATATCTCCTATTATTTTCCAAACATCAGTTTTTGTTATAAATTGTATTTTCATGCTAATTTTCTTCTTGGTCAACATTTTCACCAAACAAGCATTGGGATTGAGAAACGAAAAATTTATCACTATCATTATAATTTTGTATATGGGTGAAAATATTTTCAAAAATGTTATCTACTCATCATCATCATTGTCGTAGTTGTTGTGAATGTCAAATATCATTCTTCCCCCTCCCCCTCCCCATCCCCCCCCCCACGACACACACACACAAACACACGGGCCGCCCACTTCTTGTCACTTGTCCCTCGTATTTTTGCTTTTCTATTGTTTGTTTGTTTGTTTGTTTATTTGTGTGAAAAATTGATCGTATAAATGCCGTTTGTCGTCGCACTAGATCGGCAGACAATTCGCGCACACCTTGACAAGATTGATCAAAGATAAAATCAACGGCGATAAAAATTCCATTGCAACATTGCATTGCGCTTACTTGTCAAAAAAAAGAAAAAAATTAATGAAAATGCAATTTGTTGTTGTTGTTGTTGTTCAATTTTAATTAAAATTGCAATTAATTTGACACAAGTGAAATATTTTCACGATAATGTAGCGGCAAAAGTGGATAATTAATAATAGGTTCAAATTTGCATATGGAAAAGTAAACAAGAAACGTTAGAGAAAAAGAAGGAAGTGATCGAATGGACGAGCAATGGTGGAAGTAATGGAAATTGCCATGGGCACAGTGGAGAGGGGGTAAAAATTGGCAAACAAGCAAGATGATGACAATGATGATGATGATGATGATGATGGCTTGAAGCGACAAACAACAACAAACAATAAGCATGTTTCATTTTTAATATCGTCAGGTTGACGGTGAAGATAAATGACAATGACGCGTATATATATATATATATATATATATATATATGTATATATAGAAGTTTATTTTTTCTTTTTCTTCATTGAAACCATCCATTGTACAGCTTGTTCAACTGGTTGAATTACTTCCCTGTTAGCTAGCTGGCTAACTGGCCAGTTACATACCAAGCCTACGGGCCAGACAACCAACCAAGCAACCCTGCAACCAAACAGCCAACCAATTAGCTAGCCGGCTTGCTATTCGTTAGCTACATGGCATCGATGACGATGATATTCTTGTTGACAAAGTTGATTCGGCGTTGTCTCGGTTTAATTGGATATATTCACTTCCTTCTACTTCTGCTTATTCCACTTCCACGTAGCGTTTGTGATCGAGTGGATTTCTTTTATACATTAAACCACCATCGCTGAGCATTAATTAGTCGGTTAGCTTGTTTCTTTTTCATTTTTTTCATCTTTCTTTAAAATTTTATTTCTTTCAATTTGTGGTTGTCATTTAAAGCCTGCTGTGGTATTATTTATCATTAGTTTGTTAATATTGTTTGACAGGCGGTATGAAATTGAGAAGCAGTCGACCAATAAATTTAAAATTAAAATATTTCCCATTTTACATACATGCATGCATGCATACATGCATGCATATATGGAAAATTTTTTCAAAAAAAATAATTATTTCAATTAATAATGATCATATTCTTCCACTGTTTACCAAAAGGTGTGACGAAATTTATCAGATTGGATAATTTGCATAAATTTCAGGTAAGACCAAAATAGGAAACAATTTATTTCCGTGAAAAATATTTCCAACAATTTCAACCAATTGTTGCTGTATTGGAAAAAATTTTTTTTTCTTTGTTTTTCTCTGTTGCAATTTTTAATTTAACTTGAATTGTCAGCTTTTATATGATTGCTTATTGATTTTAATTATTACTTCTACCATGAAATAAGTATACGACTAGTTTTCGAAGAATAAAAAAAATCGCAGCTTCGGTTCCATCTTTGGAGTTGTCGAATTGTTAATTTTCCCTTTACCACCACATTTGTCAATTATTATTTTTTTCCCATTCCACTGGGTGGGAAAGGTGTAAAAAAATTTTGTTTATTTATTTATTTATTTGTTTGTTTTGTGACGATGTATTAGATCGACGATGCGTGAAATGACGTCGCAAAAGGTGGTCATCGGCAGTGGTGATTTATTAACTGCGCTTTCAACAAAGGTTGCAGTTAGCAATTTTCACAAACGACCTAGATTGATCATAGCTAACGTCTACATTTTGTTTATCTGTTAGCCGAATGCTGCTAACAATCATAAAAGTTTGCAATCGAACATATTTTTTTCCTCGATTTTCACCGATTCATTTTATTTAAATTATTATTTTTTTATTGGAGAAAGTTTTTTTTTCACAAGTGTTGCTGTTGTTGGATTTGTTGTTCAAATTTTACTATTGAACGTGTGGGCAGAGGATGAAAGTGAGGGGGGATGAGAGAGAGAGAGAGAAAGAGGAAATTAATTGCGCAAGATGATGACGTGCATCGATGAAAGCAGCCGACAACAGTTTTTGAATATTCAATTTTCATCAACGAGTGCATGCTTATTATTATTATTATATATTGTTTATAATTATTCTTGTCTTTAATTTACATTCCAACTTGAATTACAAGTTGTGGTTGTAGTTGTATTGGCGTCGTCAGGTCGTAGTACGGTAAGGCCTAAAGTACACAAAGGACGGTGCCCCGCTGGTCAAAGGCCAAATCCATCGTCGATGGTCGACCGACCGACCGACCCTTACCCCTCCTATTCCCCCTGTTCTACAACGACGATCGTCATCAGCACCAATAAAAATGGCGCACTTTTTGCCGACCAACAATCACTGACCGCGTTTCATATATGAACGGCGGGGGCTGCTGTCGTCGACCCAGGCGCGTTTCCGCATTCAGCTTTTCTGCTTTATCCTTTTCTCTCTCGCTTTCTTGCTTATCCACCATTGCCAATTGTCTCATTTGGGCGTTCAACTTGTCTTATTTTTCTGAATACTTGCTTTTCTTATTCTTATTCAATGCTGTGATGCTTTTTATTCCAAACCAGGAAAACAGAGCCACAGTACTTATTCTTTAAGCAGACATCCAGTAGTGGAACAAATTTCAAATCGGCCGGGAGAATAATTTCCATTTCCAATTGGGCACTTTTTCATTGCTCATTGTTTTTTTTTGATTGTAAAATAATTTATGATTATTATTTTGCAAAATGAGCTGGTTGAAATGAATATTATCTCTTCTTTTTGCGTCCATGTCTTTTCTTCAAATTCTTTCTCGTTCCAGATTGGACAACGCCGGACGGAAATGGCCGATGGGCAAAGTCAACTATCGACCGATTGAAAATTCCCCTTCCAGCAGAGGTTGGTTGTCGTTCTCTTTGCCGGTCAACGTCTCGCTTCGCCTCAACGGATCATCATCTTTCAGCCTGTTGTTGATCACTGTTCTTCTCTTTTACCTTCTTTTCTCTTGCTCTTCCACAACAACAGTCCAAGGTATGCTTCTCGTCGTGTTTGTTTGTTTGTTTGTTTGTTTATTCAAATTTTGTACAGCAACGCCCGAGTGTGGTGTGAGCCGATGCGCGCAGGAATTCACTCGCTCGTTGAACAGTCACAAAGTTTTGGTCAGTTCCAATTTGCCCTACTGCCTGCTTTTGGAACAGTACGAAAAGTGCCTGCGGTCGACTGGCCGCAGTTGTCGTGGCAATTTGCTGTTCCACTCGATCAACTCGATGATCAGCAACCACTTGAGCTCGTACGATTGCTCGGCCCTGGTCCAACGTTACCGGCAGCAGCTCAACGGCGGCGCCGTCCCCCAATCGGGACCGTATCCGGGCGCTGACCAGTCGATTGGGCCGGTCAGTTCCGGTAGGTGCTTGTTTCCGTACCATCACCAGCGGGGAGCCAGCGGCTACAGGTACTGTACCGTTTTCGGCGACCCCCACATCCGCACCCTGGGCGGCCAGCACGAGACCTGCCTCACTTTGGGAGCTTGGCCACTGGTCGACGACTCCTATTTTGCCGTTCAAGTGACCAACGAGCCGCTCGGTCGCGGCGTCGGTGCTTCTTGCATTGGCAAGGTATGTTTTTCAATGAGCCAACAGAAAAAACATTTTTCTCTCGCAAGTTCATCGCAATTGTTTTTTCGTGTTTTGTTTTCATGCTAACCTGATCAATTGCCTTTTTTGAACAACAAATAATAATTTGCGGTTAAATTAATAAGCGGACATGAAAAGAGAGAGAACGATTGAATCCATTAATTATGATAAGGATCAGCTTGTTTTCCTAATGAAATCAGCTCAAGCAGATGACGACGCTTCTGCTTCGGGGTGGATTTTGAGAAGGGAAAATTTTTCTCCAAAAAATGAAATGCTTTTCTTTCACACATTTTTGCCAACGAATGGTTGTCGACAAAAATGATTTTCAAGTTCATTTCTACTTTTTTGTTACAGATTACTGTAATTATCAAGTCGTTGACCGGTTGCACTGAGCAGAAGATGTACGAAGCGACGAGGGAATTTCTGCCGTCCGCTTTTGTCGACGGCACAACGCACAGCGAAGAATTGCCTTCCGGAACGACTGGCGAAAGCCGGTCGTCGGGCAAGTGGCCAACCCAACGTCCGGCGGTGGTGATAAGAGAATTGGTGGCCAACGAGCACGTTGAAATCTTCATCCGGTACATAAGCACCCGTCTGACTGTCCGGCTGGCAGGCGGCTATTTGCTGTTCAGCGTGAAAGTGCCGGAGGAGATCGTTGCGCAGAGAAGTTCGGCCAGCGCGTTGCAACTCTGCTTGACCGGATGTCCGGCCGGCGAACGGCTCGACTACAAGGAGATGCTCGCCGACCCCGAGCGCCTGTTGCCGGCTCTCGGAGTGACCGGTCCGGCGATGCAGCGCCACAGCGCCGAGCGGCTGTGCAAAGAGGCCGGGGCTGCGGATTTTTTCTTCGACGCCTGCGTTTTCGACCTGCTCGTCACCGGCGACAAGCAGTACCGCCACTCGGCCGCCCTGGCGTTGCGGGATATCCGCCAACTCTACCCCGCCTACAGTCGCAACTACGAGACCAACCGAACCGACTTGCGCCTCTACGAAATGCTGGCCAAAATCGAACGCCGCAAAGCGTTCCTCACCACGGGCGGGGTCGACGCGGAGCCGGCGCCGTCGAACGGGGCTGAGGGCGTTGGCCCGGAGGCGTTGTTCGCCACACTTTTGCCGCCACTGCTCCTATCACTGCTGTTCGCTGTTCCTCACTGCTGATATCCCTTCACTTGTTTGTTTATTTCGAAAAACCAAAAAACAAATCTGCTTTTCTTTTTTCCATTATTTTAATAATGCACATTTTTGAACTTTGTTGTGATCACGACCGGTGGTGAATTAATTTTCTGCAAATGATAAATCCATTTTTCTTCACTCTTCAACTTTTTCTCTTCAAAGCCAACCTCCCACTGTGTCTTCTGCCCCGGAGTTTTCGCCCTTGGCAACAAGACCGTCATCAATTAGCTGCGGTATTTTTATCTTCTATCCTCTATTCACCATCATCGAAAACTGTGTGCCCTTGTCCTGTGTCTGTGTTGTTGGATGGAATATTGTGTCGTTTTGTCTGTTGAAAAAAAATATTGTTTATTTTAATAAAATTGATCAATATTTCTTTTTTTTCCAACCACGCGCACGCCAGCTTTTTACCAGAGCACAACGTTGCGCGGAAAAAAAATATATAAAATCTGTCCAAAAGTTGCTTCTTCAGATGCGCATCTCAATCTGACAACAATAACAACAACTGGCCGCTTACTTAATAGGACGGATATTGCCGCTGCTCACAACAGTGCGGCTGTTCATCACCAGCAGCTGTCCAGGAGACGGCAATATGGTAAATGATGCTCGCGACGACAACTGACGGCAGGGAAGAGAACCCTGTCAGTTGGAACAGTTGGTCAGATCCAACAACTGACACGCCCACAACGACAACTCAATGCGGTCGAACGACAAGTGGAAACAGACCATTTTTCTCTGCTGTGAAAAGCATACCCAAAAGTATCCATTTTCATCTGGGATGAAGCTGTTCCCATACTGCTTCTCTGTTGAACAACCACTTCTTTTCTCGCATTATGTATTCTCACCAAAATCATACAGTGCCATAATTTCATTCCAAAATGTAAAAGGCAGCCGGTAATCGTAAATTCTAGACGACTAATCACTACTAAAGCTAATCTATTTAATTCTAACCAGTTGAATAGTGGGATGTCATATGTCGCTGATTATATTTATCACCAAATAAAGCACTAGCAAGTAAGTGATTATTACGCGAATGGTCATCACAGCGCTGCGAAATCGAACCCCGCACAGCTATTCTTCTGCAAGGGTATATATTATATGCGTTACGCTGCAAAACATTTTCACATACACAACCAAATATCATACAAAATGATTCCATTTCAAACTTTGAGTGGAAAATGATAGTTTTTTTTCGTGGGCATTTTTTCCTAACTGTAACTTCTTTAGTCGTATAATTCACGCAGAGGCATATTGTTATTTTCATAAATAGTTGAGATGAATAAGGCGACGGCCAAAAATACCCTTCTTTATTCGACTTCAATTCAGTGGCAACGGTTAATTCGACCGGCATGCAATCGAATATAGCCATCCGTCTATGACTAACTGGTTGTTCTTGCAAAATGTGTTCGTATGACTCTTTCTTTATTTCGATTCGATATTCGAACCAAGAACGGCGCACCTCCTGCAGTGGAACATAACTACTAGCCATTTCGTTATTTACATAAATCGTTGAGAAGAGAATTACGGATGTTATTTTCCGTCGGTTTTGCCAGTAGTAAAGTTTTTACCACATGGCTTCATCGTGTAGTAATGTAGCTCATTCACGTTAAAACATCTACTGAACTACCACGTTCATATTTTCATCTTACCGATGAGAATTGAACCAGCCAGTAACAACCTACTACAACGGAATATAACCATGGGGATATTTCCGCTGGCAAGATGAATGTAATTATTTCTTGTATTTATGGGCTCGACAAGTTATCAATATAAATCTAAAAATAAAATATATAATTGAAAATGAAAATGAATAATAGCAGTTATGAACTTCAGTTAGCAAGAAAGTTTTTTATTGATAAAGTTGTTTTTTTAATTTAATACATCTCACAATTTATTTGCTATTTTTCCCACATTTTTCATGTAATTTGGTTTGTTTTGGAAATTTGCAATTGCATTATTAAGTTATTTCTATTTATATGAATTTTTGACTCTTTCTTTATTTCGATTCGATATTCGAACCAAGAACGGCGCACCTCCTGCAGTGGAACATAACTACTAGCTATTTCGTTATTTACATAAATCGTTGAGAAGAGAATTACGGATGTTATTTTCCGTCGGTTTTGCCAGTAGTAAAGTTTTTACCACATGGCTTCATCGTGTAGTAATGTAGCTTTCGCTCATTCACGTTAAAACATCTCGTGAACTACCACGTTCATATTTTCATCTTACCGATGAGAATTGAACCAGCCACTAACAACCTACTACAACGGAATATAACCATGGGGATATTTCCGCTGGCAAGATGAATGTAATTATTCCTTGTATTTATGGGCTCGACAAGTTATCAATATAAATCTAAAAATAAAATATATAATTGAAAATGAAAATGAATAATAGCAGTTATGAACTTCAGTTAGCAAGAAAGTTTTTTATTGATAAAGTTGTTTTTTTAATTTAATACATCTCACAATTTATTTGCTATTTTTCCCACATTTTTCATGTAATTTGGTTTGTTTTGGAAATTTGCAATTGCATTATTAAGTTATTTCTATTTATATGAATTTTTGGGCTTTGCGTAGTGAGATGTGAGAAATGAAAAGCATTGCCGATAAAAAAGTGCATGGCTGAACAAAAATTTTTTACCATCCCAATTTTTCTGTGCTGTTGATCATTTTAATTTTTAAAAAAACTGTCTTTTTTTTTGATTAACACTTGTTTTTGCTGAGCTGTTGTTGATTAGTTTTATTTTGCAAAATTTTTTAAATGAATTCGTAAAAAAATTTTTTTATGTATTTGTTTATTTTATAATTGATTTGTATAATTTGTTATGATCGAAATTTTTGATAAAAAAAGAAAAATATTTTGTTGTAAAAAATGTTTTAATCCTGAATATCACAATGTATTTTCTTTTGTAGAGTTTGATAGGTCTCGGTTTGAGCGAAATGTTGGTCAACGATTAGGTTGTGCTCAGCTGGTAAGTAGATTGTTATCACTTATCGTAATTGGAATATCAATAATGAATTATATGATTATTGTTTCTGTCCGATTGAACTTTTATTTAAATTACTTCGGAACGTGTTTTCTTATTTGTTTCAATGGGCACAGTTTTTGATTCCACGAGACAAGTTTAAGTTTTACCGTTGCGGTGAAAAGAAGTCCTTGAATTTTATGATTTATGATTTATTATTAACTGTTCGTTTACATAAGAGTTTCCCTTTTAATTTTGAAATTGATTGAATAATGTCGAGTTGATTATGACTATGATGTTGGCTGTTACTTCTTTTTCGTAATTTAATCTTTTTTTACTTGTTGCGTGTATAATCTTATGTTTTGTTTTTATTTTTATTTCAAGACATATTTTTTGTTTTGATTTGTTTTGTTTTGTTTTTTTTTGGTTTTTATGTTTTAAATAGTTGCAGCAAGTGTTGTTCGGTTTGTGCATTGTATAATGTTTTATAAATGAATTTGAATTTTTATCCGGTGTATAATTTTGATCGAAGTGAATTAGATTAATATTAATTCCAGTTGCTCGAATGCTTTCATGTAATGTTGTTTACTTTTTGATTGCAGTCAGATTGTTGCTTTTTTGGAATGGTAGACTGGAATTTGATTTGTAAGCGTTGTTTGTTATTGCAATTCTATTTCTGTTAGGAAAAATATCAGTATGTTTGAAATGAAATTTGATATTGATAAATGTAGCGGTGGTGGTGATTTGATTTGAATTATTAAATTGGTTTTTTTTTTCGACTTTTTTAGGCAAATTTGTTATTGTCAAAAAGTTGTCATCATGGAAGGTCCATTGAGCAAGTGGACGAATGTCATTGAAGGTTGGCAATTCCGACTGTTTGTTCTCGACGAAACTGCCGGCACGTTATCATATTATACGGTATGTTTGTAATTTGTAAAAAAATGAAAATAATATTGATTTTGTTTTTCCATATCTGAAACGTTTAGTCTCAAGATAAAATGAAGAAAGGACAAGTGCGTGGATGTGTCCGTTTGAAGGTAGTTTGTGTGGAAGAAAAGAAACAATTCGCTTAATTAGCATCGCAAGGTTTTCGGTTTGTTTTGTTCATGTTGCAGGGTGCCGTTGTTGGGATAGATGACGAAGATGACTGTACTTTTACAATAACAGTTGATCAGAAGATGTTCCATTTTCAAGGTGAATTTGAAATTTTTGATCGATAGAAAATGAACAATTTTGTTTTCATACATACGACATTTTGTATTCTTTTAGCAAAAGATTATGAAGAACGTGATCGTTGGATTTCAGCTTTGGAGAAAACAATTCAAGAACATTCCGATATATATCGTTATCGTTTCAAAGTGACAATTTTTATGCTATTTGTTTGTTTGTTTGTTTTTTTTGAAAAAAATGTGAACTGTAAAGTTTTCTCATCTTTCATTTGTTCAGTGGGTTAAATTAATTGTTCAATTGCATTTTTATTTAAATTTTCTTATGATTCGGTATTTGGGTGAAATAAATCAATTTTTCTTGCAGCATACAAATGTAGGTGTGGCACGTTCGTCGTCCAGTTATATTCAGTTTGAAAAACGCATTGCACAAGTGGACACTTATTTGCAGATGGTTATTGATCGTATTCAGGTATGGAATTTGGTTCAATTGTTGAAATGATGATGATCAGTTTGATTGTTTTTTTTTTTAATCTTCTTCACTTGTTCATTTCAGCATTTGGAAAGTTTCGTTGCCGATCTAAAGCCTGAAGAGGAAAGTGGGAAAATTTCTCGAATCATCCAAATCGCGAACGAAATGTTGGATTCTGTGAAACATTCGGTCGTTCTTCTACAGTATGCTAAGGTTCGTTTTCGGTTGGTTTTTCTGTAGAATTTAAATTTGACCAACAATTAAATTTGCCCAGAATGAAATTGTTCCCGAAGAGTCGAAGGCGTTGGTCGAGACGAACAGTGCTGTTTCCGGTGAGCAGAAATTGAACGCCGGTCCGTTGTCGAATTTGGAACCATTCCAAAAGAGCGGCATCAAACCACCACCGTTGGAAGAGGAAAAGATTGGCGACGACGACGAAACCCAACTGCCCACTGATTCGTCGTTGTTGTCGACCGTTGAAAATATTCAATTCAAAGACGAACCGATTTTATCCTATTCCAAATCGGACGAAGAAGATGAACTTTATTACGATTCGGTTGAACAAATGGCAATGCTTGTCGACGATATGCAGTAATTGTTGAATCGATCATACCAATTTTTCAATCGGTATTTATTTGTTTGTTTGTTAAAGGATAGAATCGCGCGAAGGTGAAATGAACAATGGAATTGTGAATCAGTTGAACAATTCTTCTACTGGAGAGGCTGACGATTTTCCGTATGTTCTTCACAATGAACCTCAATTTACCGATCCTGGAGTCAATTTCGACAGTATGGAAATTTTTTCAATTTTACGAACATTTTCATTTTTGTATTGATCAATCGATAAGTGTACTTTCAGTTTGCATTACAGTAAGATAAAAGAAAAAGATGGTCAAGAATTTTCTTTTTACTTTATGTTATTGTTAAATTATTTTTATCAAGTTGTAATGTAAAATGAAAGTGTAGGTATGTATGTATTTTGTTTTTTAATTATAGTTTTATTTTAGTGCTGTACGATGATGATGCGGAAGACGAACGTAAGTTGTACAAAAGAAATGTTTTTTTTGCATCTTTCATTTTGCCTCATACGATATTGTGTGTTTTTGAACAATTTCAGTCGAAGATACTCGAGAGCATGGCAGTGTTATTATGCACCTTCTTTCTCAACTTTCGGTTGGGATGGATTTGACAAAGATAGTTTTGCCAACTTACATTCTCGAACGTCGCTCTTTGCTTGAAATGTACGCTGATTTCATGTCATTTCCTGATTTATTTGAACGGTATATTGTTGTTTTTTCTTCTTCTTATTCCATATTATTATTATTATTATTATTATTATTATTATTATGTGATGAGATAAATGGAATGTTGAATTTTTAGAATTGCCGACTGTGAATTGGCAGATGATCGTATGCTGGCAGTTGTACGTTGGTATTTGTCCACATTTTACGGTGGTCGACGTAGTGGATTGGCGAAAAAGCCGTACAATCCGATATTAGGCGAAGTGTTCGCTTGCTGTTGGAATTCTCCTTCTGTCAAAGCTAGTGACGAAAAAGTTGCCGACGGCCCTGTACCGACGGCTACGGTTAATCAAATTACGTTCGTCGGTGAACAAGTTTCACACCATCCTCCAGGTTTGTTTAATTAATTTGGTCGATCAATCAATTATGCCATGCTATGTTGGGTTTTTGCAGTATCGGCATTTTACGTGGAACATCCGTCGAAAAAGCTGCAGCTCAATGGTCACATTTGGACCAAGTCGAAATTTTTGGGATTGTCCATCGCGGTCCACAACGTCGGTCAGACGTGCTTGTCGGTTTTGGAACGAGGCGAAGAATACTTATTCGACTTTCCCAACGGCTACGGCCGGTCGATACTTACAACTCCGTGGGTTGAATTTGGCGGCAAATGCAGCATCCGATGCGAAAAGACCTCATATCACGCGGATATTGAATTTTCCACCAAGGTTTGAATACAACAAGCGACAGTCGTTGAATTTTGCATTATTCGTTCAAAGTTATGTTGAAAAAAAATATGGTCAAATTCTGTTTGCAGACGTTCTACAGCGGCAAAGCTCATTGTTTGAAAGTGGAAGTTTATCGTCCGGCGGAGAAGAGTCCGTACGCGACAATTCGTGGACAATGGAACGGCGTCATGCACATCAAGACCAACCAAACGGTATGATTGGTGTTTGATTTGATTTCATTCGATTGGTGATAAAAGCGATTTTTGAAGGAAGAAGTGTTCTTGGATGTTCGCAAGTTGGATCCAACTGGCAAACTTTGCCGACCTATTGCAGAGCAAAAGCCGAACGAATCGAGAAGGTAATTTCTGGATGTTTTTTTCACTAGCATTGGGTGGAATTGTTCTTTCTTTTCTTTCAATTCTTTACTGTATTTAGACTTTGGCGACACGTCACGGCGGCGTTGAAGGAAAAAGATGTCCACCGAGCCACGAGATGCAAATTTTGGCTTGAACAGAAGCAACGCGATGCAGCCGCTCGCAGAGCTTTGTCGAACGTGGCCTGGAAGCCGAAGTTGTTCGAACAAGTTGCCGGCGGTTGGATGTACCACAAGCCGCTTTCGAAGCGTGGACAATTTCCACATCAAGAAAAGTGAACTTTCTTTGTGTTCATGGGATGACGTGAGATGCGAGCTGCTGCTGCTGATCAAATTAAATCTAAATGAATCGAATTAGTGCTCTGCTTGTGCAGTTGAAATTGAAATTTACCAAGCTAATAATAAAAATGCGGTCATCTCGTGCGTGAAATGATCTTTCTCTTTTGTTCAGCGATGTTTGTTCATCGAGTATTTTTTTTTATCATACGGCGTGTGATGTTTATTGAATAATAATTCCATTTCCAAAAATCATTTTTACCGTCAGGCAAGAGAGAGAGACTGTGTGTAGAGTGAGAGACAGTGGGAAGAGTAAGATTAAAAGAGAGAGAGAGAGAGAATATGGGATTTTTGTTGTCCACAAGAGTGGTTCGGCAATGGTTGTTCAACAGTTTGATACTGACAAGTGGACGAACCCACTGCCACGTGGCGTCCTTGGGCAAAACCAAACGATCGCAGTATCATCGCAAATATTGGACTCTGCTGGTCAAACCGGACGGAAGTACAGTACACTTTCGTTACAAAGAGCCGAGAAGAATAATTACAGTATGCTTTTTAATTTTTTCAAATGGAAGTTGTTCTTCACGATTCAAATTCCACTTGTGACAGAAAACAAAACGCTACAAAGAAAATATTTATTATTGTTTTGTTTTTTTATTAGCTTCCTATTGATTTGAGTATGTTGAGCGAAAAGGAAAGACTCGAAAGAATTGCGGAACGAAATCCGACGAAACTTTCTCACGATGATATTGTCGAAGAAGTTTTCAATTTTAACGAGTACGCATATTTGTGGAAGAAAAAATGAATAAATTCATTCGCATCCACTCGTGCTGTAGTGTTTGTTGTATATATATAATTAAATTAGGCATATGTATATTTGTTGTTGTTGTACTGTAGAATTGATGATTAATGTCGACCTTTATTGTCGCGATAGATGAACTTTGACACACACACACACAAACACACGGTCAGTGAAATTATTGAATGCATGTTTTATATTTTTGTTTCATGCTGTGCACAATTGCTGCTTCTTGCACTGAACAGTGCAATGTTCAAAACTGGTCGTTGCAACAAAGTGAATTGTATTTTGTTTTTTTCGTTTGAAAAACAAAACGAGCAATGAGGAAGAAAAAGAACATACACCGGTCAAGTGATGAGCTAAGTTTGAAATTGTCACAAGATCAATCAATAATAATAATAATAATAATTGGAAATCAATTTGCTTATGCAAATTACTTGTTTGCTTATGCAAAAAAATGTCGGTGCTGATGAGAAGGGAACGAATGGATCATTTTCAACAGTTAGACGTGTGAAAAATACTAATAAAAGTCGACAATGAAAAGCAAAATTCGTTCAAAGAAAAAGCAGCTAATGCACAACTGCACAAAGCAGGCAGCGTATATATATATATATATAACAAAGCAGTTTAATTAATTAATTAATTAATGAACGAAAATTTGCCAAATTGTAGAAATTGCCCGTAATGCTTCTTTCATCAATGAACGAGTCATTCATTCAGTCAAACTTCCGTAGTTGAAGTAACTTTTGCACTACGTACAGCGGTGAAATAAGAAACACGGTCGTTGTTTCTAGGATTGTTGTTGCTATTTGTTGCATCGTCTCGGAATCGGATATTCTCTTGAACGACATCATCATAAGCAGGCGGAGCAATCCTACACGAAATGTTCACGTATAATTTTTCGCTTGATTTAATAAAACAAACTGAACAACAAACAATCAAAACAATACAACAAATTTATCAATTTATTTTCTATGCACGTTGCATTATCAAAATTCCAATCATTAACAAACCCATATATACATGATATATCTATATGCATACATAGCATGTAGTGCAGTCTATTTTTGAAATAAAAATATTGCATATGAATATACATATATGTATATAGATTGTGTGTGTATGTTGTTTTCTTATCACAACAACAACAACAAAATCACCGAGCTTACCATCCTCTGCTATTGGCTTGTTGTTGATCATTTGACGACGGCCTCTCGGAAAGTGAAAAATCCTGTCATTAATTTATTATTATTGTTAATTTATTTTTTGTCTAAAATATTTGTACCGATTCTTGGAACTTTTTTCTCCTGACAAAGCCGTCGAAAACGAACAATCCAAAGCCGGTGCACATCATAACCACACCGAGAATAATCAACGCCAAACCGAGAGCCTGTAAAAATTTCAAAAATCACCAAAGCATATATTTTTTCGGTATTGAAATAATAAATTCTTTTTTTTCAAAAATACAATTATTATCCACAGGCATTCCGTGAATAAATTAATCCAAATTTAATTGCAAAACTAAAATGCGATAAAGTATTGTTTTCTAGAGATAATTTTGAAATTATATTTTCACTTGTTTTCTCTTCTTCTTCTTTCAATTCAAATCCGTAGTAAATATGAATAAAAAAATTTTTATTTTTGCATAATTGTTTTATTAAAAACAAATTGAAAATTTTTCCTCTCGTCGTATTAATAAAAATTATTTTTCTTTTTCCTCCCCATTTTATTCATTGTTTGTTATTTTTCACCAATATTACTGTACAAATCGTTCGAAATGAAACACGCATTTGAAAAAAATACGGCGATAAAAATGGCGCGAAAGTTACGGTAAAATTAAACGCAGTAAATTTTTTCTTTTCTATTTTTTTGTTTTCATTGTGGGCAAAAAAAATTGTATTGTCATTGTTTTGAAATTAGTTCAGGAAAGAAAAAAGTTCAACAATTTGAATAAAAATTTCTTCCAAAAATATTTCACTCGACTTGTATTTGTCATCGTGAATAAAAATTTCAATTATTGCCAACGCGATAGAGATAAATATGCGGATGAAAACCGGTTTTGGTCCAGTTTACATTTGCACTACTGGGAATGGACGAACAAGTCTTACATTTAAAATGGGAGATCATCACGTACAAAAAGAAAAGAAATGGTGTAAAATGCACTGATTATAATTTTACTGTTGTTGTTGTTGTTGCTTGTATATATTTTTTAAATATAAAAAAATAAATATATTCCACTAGATAATGACGATTATTGGATTTTTGGAGAAAAAATTTTCAAATGATAGTGGACGAAAAAAATCGATAATTTAATAGTTGTTTACAATTGGTTTCAGTTGGATCAGAATTTCGCTTACTTTTGGCGTAATGTCGTGCCACATGAAGCCACAAATGCACGCTCCAATTGCCGCCAGTACAAGACCGGACAAACAAACGCAGAGGGCCAAAACTAACGGCGTGCAACGACACGAAGGCGCTCGGAATGGACCAATTCTAAATTTAATAAAAACAGAACAGATGAAAAAAAAATTCATAATTAATAATTTGCAAAAAAAAAAATTTCAAATTTGGTACGTTTTGATAACACGTGGTTGAACTGGAATTTGCACATTGTCGGACATTTCGAAAGCAGAGGTGATTGTAAATTGATGCTGTCCGCTTGTCGGCTAAACAACAATCGACGCGAAGATTGAAATTGCGTGGTGAATTTGAATCTACGTCGATCGTGACAATTCAAAGATGCAACACAAATAAACAAATAAACAAACAAACAAACAAGTAGTTTGTCAGAGTCTGTTCGAAATTGAATACTGGTAAAATATATGTTTTATTCACAACGATGTTTTCTTTTTCACATCGTACGATGATTGCAAAGCTGTACCAGTGTTGCTGGCCGAATCGACAAAGCCAATCTATAAACAGAAGAAGCCTGAATTGGAAAATTGTATTAAATTACAGTAAACTTTCCCGAATGACCATAATCGGGACGCGAATTGAAAATCAGAACACAAAATTTTTAGACAACTTGTATTTATTGATAGTGGAACAATTTCAAGCTGGAGTCGTTTTGATGCAATTTTCCAAAACTGCATCGAACGTCAAGGTCGGAAAATTTCGATAACCAGTGGAAAAAGTGGAAGAAGTCGAGAAGAAGAAAAGCGAAACAGCTTCTGTGCTAGTCAAATCAAGCAAACCGGTAATGCACGTCAACTGGCCGACCAATCAACGCCCGACGACCGGTATTGACAAAACTGATGCTTTGGACAAGCATCCAGAGAAAAAGCCTGTACACTAGATCATCTTTTCAACATCAAATTTTTTTTCTTTCAATCATTTCGAAAATATTCAATTTGAATTTAAATTTAAATCCAAAAAAAAAGAGAAAACATTAAAAATCAAATCTCCAAATTATATAACATGTTCTTTTTTCTTTTTCAAACTTTTCACCTTGGTAACCAGAACTGATCATCATTTATCACTCAGTTATTGCTTGTTGCCTGGTTGAATTTGTAAACAAATATTTACCGTAAGAAAGTTGCATTGTAAAATTCAATTTTTTTCATTCTGTTCATTTTCAATTTTCATTCACCAAAACGAACAATCGAATAAATATGACACCAATTTTTTTGTATTCTTTGAAACAAATTAATAATAATAATAATAACTTGTTCAAATTTAAATTCAAACTGTCCTAAATTTTGAAATTCCAAATTTATCATCGTCTGTCTGTTTGCACATTTTGATTACAGTTTACAAAATTGATAGCTCGAACAGTACAATTTGCCGTTTGCGTAATCGCCAACAGAACAAATAAAAATGCTCATCGTGCAGTAGCATCCGTGTCGACGATCCAATTTCGAAACTGGTTGGATATTTTTCAACTGTTCAAATTTCCAACAATCTTTGTCGACCAAATTTGTTCGATCATTTTTACAAATTTCAAATTTTTGTCCATTCAATAATTGCAAAAACTGACACTGAATATATCTGTTCCAAAAATTTCAATTATTTGTTATTTCACAAATAATTTAGCAAAATTGATTTCAAACAAATAATAATAATGTGGAAATTTTTTGTATTAATATTTGCATTTTCTACACAAATTTATCAATGCGAAACAACCTGGCAAAATTGCAATCATTTCAATTTACAATAGAATATTAATACTTAATTGTGATTCAAAACTTACTGTATCTTTTCTTGGAATTTAATGCTATTTTTTATTTGAAAAGCTTAATTCCATTTTTACCATAACGCAGGTAAATTGATTTACTTTGCCGCATTGTTTTGAATATTTCATGCGGCAAAAGTATTTTTGTTTTTTTTTCTTCTGTTTAAGAATCCCCTCCGTTCTATACAACTGACGCTGCATTGTGCAACGACGCCTGATGAATATGACGAGCTGTTTCGAAAATTTGAACATCAATATAAATTTCGATTTTCACGAAAAACGAAATTCTCTTGTTGCCATTCTTGCTGGAATTTTGGTGATTGTTTATCTTTATTTTTTTCTTCAATTTTCACTTTTACTTATTAATGATCTCAATTTCAGTTCTTCAGTGGCTGGTGGATAATAATCGATGTTGCGGCTGCATATCCGTCTAATACTGCCGATGGGTTTTTACACGCTTACTATACGTGCGGCGTTTTCAGCACTATATCAATGTTCATGTGAGGACGATACTGAAACTTTTATTGTATTTTATTTTTGTTGTTTTCGAAAAATTGTTTTCAATTTTAATTTTATTCCAGGCTGAGTTCCGTTTCAAATAGTCAAGTGATCGGAGAAACGATATCGGATGGAATACTTGGAACTAGAGGTATTTTTGAAATTTCATTTCCAAACTTTTTTCAAATTTTAACCACTTTTGTATTTTATACTAAATTTCTTCTGCAAATTGCTTTGTGCGAAATAAATTAAATTACGCTTTTGTTAATATTTATTTCATTCATCAACGTTAAATATCAATCCACTTTAACACTGAACATGTTTTGCAGTTTTGCCTGATAATATTGAAATGTAAATTTTGATAAATTGATTTTCTATAATTTTTTTTCTGTTCATTTGCAGGCGCTCGACTGTGGCTTCTACTGGGATTTGTAATTGGATTCGGATCTCTGATTGCGTCGATTTGGATCTTGTTTTCAGACTTCGTCGTCAAAGACACAGATCATCAGTGGCGGGGCGTGGCTTTGTTCTTGCAGAATTTGTGCATTTTCGCTTCATCTCTGCTTTACAAATTTGGACGAAGCGAAGAAGTGTGGAATTGACTCGACGAGATCTGAACTCCCTCCTCCCCTGCCCTCTTACGTTCTAGAACCAATCAGCTAGAAGAAAGTGTATTTTTTCCCCTTTGTAAGCTCGTCGTTTCAGTTTTTTTGCCAATACTGTTACAGTATGACAGTCTTCTCTTTTGTATATTGAATTTAGTGCTTTTGCGTTTTCTTTTCTTCTTTTTTTCGCTTTGTATTTTTGAAAATTTTATTCAAAATGCCTAACCAACCAAGCGACAATTTTCAAGCTTCAGTAAAAATGTTAATGTTGAAAATTGGAATAAAAATTCATTGCACAAAAAATGCAGCACAACTCGATATTTTATTCACAGACTACATATAATCACACACACACACATTTATATATATATATATAATTCGTATAGAGAAAAAAAAGTACGTCAGGGATCCCAATTATGTACAACATTTACAATGAATGAGTCACCGATGGTGACCTTGAAGAATTTTCAACTACAATCATTAATAAAGTTGAAATGAAAAAAAGCGGAAAATAAAATTTTTGAAAGAGAATTTCAAACGAGCAAAAAGCTCGTCGAAGTGACAATTTAATTGACTGAAAACATAAAAAACTGCGAAAGAGAAAACGTAAAGAAGTTTTCTAATAACGTTGCCTACGAGCTGTACAATCACCGGGGTTTTTCAATCACAATAATGTTCAGTTTCAAAATAGAAAAAAAGAGCAAAGCTGGCTGGGATCCAATATTTTACAGAAGCTTAAATGCGTGACGGTGCAGGGCTGAATTTACAATGGTGCATCACAATTACAAACGAGATATGAATATGAAAAAGTGTCGTCATATGTACAGTTGAACCGCCGTTTCGCAAGCTTTCTTTCAAGGGATATTGTCGAAAGTAGCTTCCTGTTCTGAACAATCTCCATTCCAGAAGATGTTCTTCTCCATTTCTGCCCACACCAGCAGAATCGACGTTAACGGCCAAAGTTCTACAAATAATTAATTTGATTTAAATTATCAAATCAAATAAAAAGCAAAAAAAGCGAAATAGAATCGCGCCACGCTAAAGTGAAATTAGAAATATTCAACATTGCCAAACGAGAACACAGACAGACGACTGACCTCATTTTCGTTATCAAATCAAATTTATATTTTTATTCCATTTCACCGATCATATTGTATAGCACTGCATTGTTGTTGTTGTTGTTGAATGTGACCTCTCTGTTGAAAAATTATGAGAAGTTTTTCCAATTTTACAAATGAAATAAAATTCAACATTTCACCACTATTAAACTATGAATAGCAGAAGCCACCGCAACCATGCACGCTGCCAACGAACAATAAAATGGCGAAGCAACTTTCAATTTATATCACTTGACTGGGCCTAACGGAAAAATCTGGCCAATATTATGCAGACGAACATTAATCAACTGCTGGAACTTTCAAATATTCCAAACTGACATATTTCAATTTTTCCTGCCTTGTCGAATGTCAGAAATCTGAAATTATCTGAAAAGAAGAAAAAATAATTAAACAATTTTTTTTCTAAAATTATACAACAACAACAACAATAATAATAATAATAATTAGAAATTTTGATTGAAATGATCGTTGTTTGTTCATTTGAAAAATCCATCCTTGCAATGGAAGTTTACTTGACTGACAACAACACAAGCGACCAACTATAATAATAATAATAATAATGACAAACTGAATTTCACGTGAATGTCACCTGCGCTCGGTTGGTTGGGAAAATTATTTATAAACATTTTTATTACCTTTTAATTTATCTTTTTTACTTTCGAATGATGATAAAAAAAAAGAATTCAACTGAAGTCCAATCTATTCAACTAAACAAATAAAACTTTACAGTATCACGAAAAGGAACACTGTAACAGAAAACAACTACCATGCTGATAAGTAAGAACCAGTGCAACTGGTTCAAACATATATAAGAACAAGTCAATGAAATACATATATACATATGGATATGTAGATTAATAAATATTTGAAATGAAATAAATAAATACTTGCCAATATAGAAAAGAAAAAAAATTTCATCATTTTCAATTATTATTATTATCAAACGTAACGATGACGTAACGATCGAGGTTGTTTGATTATCATCCTACTGCTGCTGCTGCTGCTGCAGTGTGTCTGCGTGTGCGTGTGGAAGTGTGATTTGTATTTTCTGAAATGCTCGCAGATAGATGATGACGTTTATTTTTGAACTTTTCAAAAATTGATTCAGTCGAATCGATAAAATTCCGACTTGACAACGGCAATTCAACCTGCTCCACAACCAGTATCGTCTTCAATCTTCAACTGATTAACAAACGAGCGAAATAAAATCAACATCTTCAAACTATAATTTAAAAAAAAGCTAACAAATAAAAAAACATTTACAAAAAAGCCAACGCATTTCACGATATTCTATTTTTATTGCTATTCTTCTTGAAAATGGAAATTTTTTCAACGTCAACAACTGTTGCAACTGTGAACCGACGTTGAACACGGCAAGGCAGGGAATCAATTTCCATACTTTCGACAGCAGAAATTTATCGCCCGTTGCCGAACAGATCATACGATCGATTTGAAAAATCTACTTTTTTTTATTTATTTAAAAAACAGAAAAAAATTCCAATTTTTTTTTAAAAAATGTTCAGCATCATGTAAATCAGTAACAAATTTACAGTATACTTCAAGAGTCGAATGCACAAATTTTTAATATTGTATCAATTTGGCAGCAGAAATTAAATTAGCCTGTTTTGGTGTTCAATTGGTAAATTCGTTCCACTGTTTCAAGTACAGCGCCGTACATTCTTGTGACTTGCCGACAATGTAAGTTCAAGCGCATGCGTATATTAATGAAAAAGAAAATTAGCATTTCATTTGAGACAATTTCACACACAGTTGTTAGATTTTGTAAATCGCAGTATTTCAGAGATTCTGTTGAGAAATTTTTATTAAATTATGTATATTTTTTTGAAAATTGTCATCCAAAGTTCAAGTACAGCAAAAAAGGGTGCTTTGTGCATTTGCAAAGTCTTTTTCCACTGGAAACATTCGTTTGTTGTCTTGTCTTATTGCCTGGGCAAACAAACGCGTGCTGTTTACCTTTTGCGCTTGTTATTTGACATTTCTTCGATATTTTATTGATATTGATTTTGAAACATCGTTTGCCAATTTGGTCAAAAATTCTACTGAAAAGCCCTTAATCAACTATTGCTATCAACATTGTTCTTCTTTTTCATTATCAGATGTGAAAATTTGCATGCATTCATTTTGTTCGCTTGTTCGTGCTTGAACTTTGTTTGAAATGATTGTATGCTTATGGTTGCGCGGATTGCATATTTCTCTTTATCACTGCTGAGCTTGAAGAGCGTCACACAAAGTTAAAATTTACTTTTTTTTGGTTATTTCTATTTCTTCAGAATGTTTCATCATAATTTTCGGCACGCTTATTGTGTTGCCTACTGCTTTATATCCTGTTAATTTAACATTAATTTTTGTTTTTCGTTAACACTGTCCGCATTGCAGTGCATCGAAATTTATGGAATTTCATTTTTGAATATTATTTGATAGAAAATCAACAACGAGTGAATTATGGTTTTTGAATATAATTTTATTAATGATTGATTTACATTATAAATTATGAACATATCAGCAGTTAATAATGATAAATAATTGAAAAACTGTTAATTAATAAAATTGATATTATAAATATAGTTGTAATCAGGCTTCATTCAACTTCTCCCCGAAAGAAACCATTTCCTGTTCTGCCCTTGTCGAAATACAGAAATTACGATGGTTTTCACCGTTTCTTCTCCTCTCAATTATATCTCTCAGCTAAAAAAGAAGTTATTGAATGCAATCTGCGCTTTGTGCAAAATAAAGACTAACTATCTTCATAGGCTGAAAGCGGCGTATGCATAAAATGATAATTCCAATGAATCCCATTCCAAGCAATGTAACAGACACAGCAAGGATGACCCCTGAAATATGAACAATAAATTAATATTAAAAACATTTTTCATTATGCTTAAACATGAAAAATTAAATTTTTCAAAATAATGTCAAAATTTTGATAGGGAATATGAACTGCGTGATATAGTTCTCAATATGTATTCAAACAGAGTAGATGCATAAAGAGAACTTTACACGCTATTGGATAAAACCATTGTTTTGTAATTATGTAGTGGTTGAAGAAATAAAAAGTAGTGATGATAATAATGAATGGTAAGTGAATAAGACGAATGAAACTTACTCCCGCGGAGGTATCCTTCGCACATTGTACTGTTGTGGAAGGTTTCATTTAATCCTGAAAAATAAAATTGCCTGTTAGTAAATTTTTCATTAAATAGTAAATGAACAACAAATTGTCCTACAATGAAATTTCAAGTTTAATTAAAAAATGGAAAACTCTGAGAATCACGCATGAATAATATACGGAAGAGTTACTAATTAGCTGCATAAATAAAAATCATCGTCTAATGCAGTGATTGAACTTAATTTTAACCAATAGCATAATTACATGTTTATGTCCTCAAAAACTGATCCAACGACACCTATAAACTGGAAACGTCAGGAATAAATTAAACGGCTACAGTGGAAATTAAACACTTTCAGTCATAGGAAGTATCTTGAATGCACAAATTGTTCATTCTTTTTTTACAAGTAAAATATTCATAAATGGGACAGTATTATTAGCAACCTCAGTGCTGAATTCTCATAATTTTAGGAGAAATGAACTGTATTTGATAATTCCTTATTAATGAAAATGATGATATTACCTTTATCTGTGCAGCTGACCGTCGGGGCACAAGGAATCGGCGTTGAAGTATTCTTATTAGATGGTGAAGTTTGAATTAATTCAACACCACTTCCATCTGGTTTGCCGCCAATTCGTATTTCTGTTATCGTATCGTTTCCATATATTTTGCTACCGTTAACCACATTCACTAAAAGAGTGTAATTTTCAATATCATATAGTGATTATTTGAATTATAGAATATTTTTTAATGATCATTATAGCTACGTTACATGACTTTGCTCATCAGTATAATTATAACATTATTAATTTTGTACATATTGAGTGATTATTTGTTAAACACTTGTATCATATTAATTTAAACAGTGCTGTTGTACCAATGAGTACTGTTACACTTGAGTTTATTACTTACATTTTCCATCAGTATTTCCATCTGAGATGTTACTTATACCTGAAAGTTTTTCAAGCACCTTTGCGTACTTTGTAGCCATTGTTTTCCATTTGGACGCAGTATATGTTTTTTCTGTATTATTATTGAATATATTAAAACTTTCTTGGATATCACTCCTTTTCGCAGTTGATATTTCTCTCACTGTCTTGTTTCCATAAAATTCCTCATCATCAATAGAATCCGGCAGAAAGGTTTCAATTAATTCTACACCACTTCCATTTGTTTTGCCCGCTTTCAGTTTTTCAGATACATTATCATTTCCATATGTTTTGCTACCGTTAACCACATTCACTAAAAGAGTGTAATTTTCAATTTCATGTAGTGATTATTCGAATTACAGAATATTTTTTCACTGTTCATATTCACTTCATTTTATGACATGGTTTATCATTATGATTAAAGCTTATTCTGTGATTGTTTCTAATTCACCTATATTATTGAAATTTAAATATTCTACTGTTGTACCAATGAGTATTGTCAAACTTCGGCTTCATACTTACATATCCCGTCAGTGTGTTCTTTTGATCTGTTATTAGCAGGTTCAACTTTTTCTGAAAAATTTGTTGGTATTGGAGTCGTTGTTTGTGGTGTAAGCGTTATGGGTGTTAGTGGGGCTTTTATAACAAATTCCGTGATATTTTCTTTTTCGGTAGGTGTTTCAAATACTGTTGCTTTTACATCTGTTTTGTTGTTATTCTCAGCATTCTCTAAAAAATGCAATTTTCAATATATTGAATTGTTTATTGAATTGAAAAGTACTTTTTCAATGTTGATTATCATAATATTACATGGCCTGTTTATGAATATAATTATAACGAAATAATAGTTTTAATTATTCAATTATGATTTCTTAAACACCTGCGTGTTTTGCAAATGTCAGTGTTGCATCCTTGTGAAAAGTATTTTCATTAGTTTTCAGAATGCTACTCACCGTTTGGTAGATATTCATTTGAAATGTTCCTTGTCATCGTTTCGGTCCGGTTTTGTTTGTCGTAGAGAAGTCCATTTTTGCCCATCTCCGTATTGTCCAGTGCCCATGTAACAGCCTTTGAAGTAAATTGGTGAAATCATTTGATGCGAAAATATCTTTGGATACTTACTACTTGATAACATACGGCAGCTGTTATCAGCAAAAGTGGAAAATTATGTGAGAGCCTGAAATTTTCAATCTTTATGAAACAGTTTTCTAAACAATAATGATTATTGTTAATTTGTTATCAAATTATATTTATGCTTATTTCTTGAAGCTCATATCGCTTGCTGGGTCGTGTATAATTATTTTAAATATGACAATAATGGAATTTGGGGAAGCAGTGCTCTACTAAGGTTTTGAAATATTTCTTTTTCATCTAATATATCCATTGATGAAATGATTAAATACAACGTAAAGTAAAACTTACGTTTTGTATGTAAATCGTCCTAGCATTTTCGAGCCGCTGTTAACTGTAAGCGCCAACATCGGAATGTGAAATGTGATTTAGTTATCGAGCACATTGCACGTGCCTTTTAAAGTTTAAACTAAAAAATTTTAAAGTGAAGGTTAATCTCAATATAGTAGAACTTGATTTTCAATTACTGTATTAGTTGATAATATTTCCGTAAATTGTAATAAAACAAAGTGTACCTGTTTTTTCATTTTTGCAACCATTTATACTATTTTTACAATAACTACTATGATAGATACTACAAAACGTTATGCGGAAAATTAAGTTGAAGTTATTAACAATTTGTATTTCAGAACAGCGTTCTTGTAATATTGTATTTCGTGTACAATTCTTCTCATTAGGGTATCTTTAATGGCAGGGGATGAGTCATCGGGTATGCTTAAATGTATTTTGTTGTGCATGTGTTTGCATATGTCGTTGGTTCACATTGTATAGTGTATTCATTTATTTACTACAAATTTGATTTTATTAATAATTTTAATATGACTTGTTTACAAGTAAGTTGTGAGAGAATGTACAAATGTGACTGAATAATTGTTTTGAATTCTTCATGTAATCTGACTTTGAACAATACCACGTCGTGGTTAAATTTGAATGCTTTTTCTTCACAGTGCGATAGTTTTATCTAGTGGAAGTACAAAATTGAAACAATCAAACATGAAATTGCTGGATCAGCGTAATACATAATTTCTTATTAATTAATGGATCTTTTTTTCTTTGAGTTTGATGTAATTGAGAAGGAATACATAAGATGCATACAATTTGTAATAGGAAGAGGGCTTGCAGAAAGTTGCCAAAATGAAGATTTAGACGACTGCTAACAACAAAGCCAGTTTTATAGCTGTGGAAGCTGCAATTATATTGTTTGAAAATGCGCTTCAGCTGGATTTGGATAATAATCAGATTTGGAAATGTATCGCACAGTTTATTTAAATATTAGAAACCATCTATAAAGTGATATATATATATATATATATATATATATATATCTGTTTCTGTGACACATTAATGAACAACATCTTAACGGATATGCATGCCATATTTTGTTTGAAACACATGTTTGAACATTATTGAATCTCTAGTTGAAATAATTTTTTTGAAACAGAATTTCTTTTCTCCAAAAGTTTGCAGTTGTCATGAACAGTAAAAACGTGTAAAATTTCGAAAAAAAATTTTCGCCGATTTTCGCAAAAAAGCAAGTCTATAATCCATGAAATTTTGAAATTTTCGAGAAAACACTTTTTCTCCAAAAATGGCCTTCATGGGCATCAATCGATCGGAAACGATTAGAAGAGTACTGCAAACGCATCCTCGCTGTTCCCGGTTGCGTAGCTCTGGAGATATACTGAAAAAAGTGGGGAGCTTACCTATGTTTTCAGACAGACAATGTACCAAATTTAAAGGCCATTTATTTCACAACTACTGGTCAAATTCCTTTGGGACTATGCATAACACTATCAATAATTAGTGCAAATAATTATCAAACAAAAAGGGCAAATATTGAAAAAAGATTTTACGCCGATTTTCGCAAAAGAAGCAAGTCTATAGCCCATGAAATTTACAATTTTTATGAAACATTTTGGAATCCAAAATTGGACTTTATAGGCATCAATCGATCGGAAATCATTAGAAAAGTACAACAGACTTATCAACGCCGTTCCAAGTTCTTGATATATCCAAAAAAGTGGCTCACGTACCTATGTATTGAGATAGGCAAAATGCCAAGTTTAGAAGCCCATTATTCCACAACGACTGGACAGATTTCGCCCAAAACCTGCATTTCTTTTTGCCAAGCAATGAAAAATGTACAGTAGCCATATTTATCAGCAGAAATGAACAAAATAAAAATTTGCATGCGAGGTCGTTGGCTTTGTTGACATAATAGAAATCATTTCAGTTTGAGGCCGTCCGTGGATGGTAGCTCAGCGTTTTGATTGGAAAATTGACTGAAGACAACATAGAAGCCAAACACTAATTTGCTTTATATTCATTATTATTTTTGAATATATCTGAAAAATATTTTTCAATCACAAGAAACAGCATGACATCAAATGAGTAGACGCGCATTTAGCAGTAGTGCAGTTTTTCATTT
>NW_003526948.1:2646821-2648431 GCF_000181795.1 Trichinella spiralis
CTGTCCGCGTCTTCACTTCTTCTTTTCTTCATTGGTCATATCTGTAATAATGGTAAATGTTAAATCAAAATTTTTCGCACTTTATTACACAGTGCAATTAAAAAATTGAACAAAGAATTTTGAAATAAAAGAAGTAACTGATTTTCAATTAAAAATATCGTTAACAAAATGATTATATATAGTTTCGAAAAAAAAGTAACAACGAGAAAAATTTGTATACTTTCAACAATTAAAAACCGACTTCAGTAGTTACTTAACGCGAACGTTTGACGTTTGAGAATGCTGTTACTTTCCACGCAAGTAAAACAAACAAGCGCACCATTACTGATTGATGATAAAGCAATTTTCAAACGATCCTAATTTGCATACTGTAGCGATAGAAACCGGTTTGAGTTGATTGGAAAATTTTCTGAACGAAGAATTAATTCTAATCGAACGCTATGAAATTAGGAAAATTGAAACCTCAAGCACAGCGAACCGCTTGTCTAACGAGTGAATAGCATTAGATGAAACTCATCTCAGTTTGTTTGAAAAAGGTGTTGGAATGCACAGATAAAGTCAAGCATTGAGGACTATTTAAAAATTCAAAAATGACCTTGACATTTAGAATTCAGTCAAAATATAAACTATCCGATAGAACGCTATAAAAACAAAAATTGACTAAGCCAAAACACGCCTCCGCATGTCTGAATTTCACATTTGAAAATTCAAAAATGACCTACATAAATGCAACTTATCGCAAAATCTTTTCACTAAAATATAAGCACACTCGATGTGTATGCTGACAAACAAAGTAATTCAAGGAAAAGATGTGAATTACCAAATGTCTCTGATGCTGCGAAATTTGAAAAAAATATTATAAAGTGATAATAAAGTTAATGAACTTTCAATCTTTTTAAAAATTAAGTCTTACCTAATTTTAACATAATATGGAAAAGAAAAAGTACAGTTTTACAGTGAAAAATATCTTACTTATATATTACATACTAGAAACTTGGGTAATTTCATTCAACTAAGGAATAACTTCACCCTTTTGAAGTATCCTCAGCCCTGCTTCACAGATTTACAAGAAATCGCATTTACCTCTTGCCTTCTCTTGTTCTGGTTCGTGCCGTCCGCGTTTTCACATTTTCTTTGCTCCATTCTTTAAACCTGTAATAATGATATTAAATCAAAACTATCTTCACTTTATCACAAAATAGATTTACAACAAATATAATAATTAAGTGCTATCTAATTAAAAAATAATTGTTTACACAATGAGTATACAAAGTTTTAAGAAAATGAAAAGCAGAAAAATGGAATACTTGTCAGTAATTCTGAAACCGCCTTCAGCAGCTACTTAACGCCCGTAATGAACTCAGAGAACGTTCAGCGATGCTACTAATTGCCACGTAAATTAAACAAACAAACGCACCCTTACTGATGATAAGGCAGCGTTATAGCGATAGTTATTTGCATAATGCAGCGTTGGAAACCGGTTTTTAGGGCGCTAGAACTTTTGGCTGAAGATAAGCTAACCTAAGCCGCGTACATATGACAGATAATGTACTGCTAATCTACATAGAAAGACTATTTGAAATCAAATGACTGACATCAACTCAGTCAAA
>NW_003526948.1:2650998-2652583 GCF_000181795.1 Trichinella spiralis
CCTCTGGCCCGTTAACGGGACTTCCCTCGGCGGAGCCTCCTAGTCCCGTGCTGTCCAGAGACCGGTTTCAAAGAGATGACCCTGTCCATTTGTGTGGTAATGGACGTTGTTGAAATCTGTGCAATGGGATTTCAACACCTATGTGAATTCGTAAGACGTATCTGTCCTAGAGGCAGTTATGCAAATTCGCAATTGACGTAGTGCCGAGACTCTGTTTCGGTGCCAATCTAGTGGTGATCGTTACTCCCCCAAGAGGAACGGTAAGCGTCGCTATGCGTTTGTGTTATTGTCTCGCTGGCTCTGACACTTGGCCAATGATTGACATCAGATTTGCCGTCACACCTTTAACTAGTTCATTTGGCGTTGCACCTTTCATCAGTTTAGGCATCAAGCATTTGAAATTAATCTCCATCGAGAGTTTCCCCTTATAATCATGCTAAATAGTTTAAATTTGTTAACATTTTATACATTAATTTATTCATTTAGGAACTTAAATGATAAATAAAATATAATGTTCATTCATCTAATAATTGGACAAATTCAGTTTTTGTTTACATTACACTGTTTTAAAGTAGAAAAGTTAACCAGTTTTTCATTTACATTTCATCATATAAAAGATTTTAATTATTCATTAATTTTATACTGATAATAATATATTTTTAGTGTAAAACAGTGTAATGTAAACAGTTAAAAGGGGTGTAATATAGTAAACATTAAATAAGCATAATTTTATTTATTGATTGATTATTGGTGAATTAGATATTGCTTGAATATAAATTTTTTACTTATAAAATGTTAATCGGGGTCTCCTTTAATTAGGTAATGGGAAAACTAAACTTGGCATAAATGAAATAAACAATTAGCTTAGGCAAGGTGCAACGAGTTTAATCATTTTATAAATAGGGAGTAATCTTCTATAAATAGAATGTTATTAATCCGTAACATGTAGGAAAACAATGTATTAATTATGAGCTTAATTTTAATATGCTAATTAGAAAGTTTAAAAGGCAACGTAAATGCAACACTGAGTATTTTAATTTTTAATTAGGTTAAATAACGTCACTCGTAACTGCATATTTTAGCAGTGAGAGTTTTTTAATTAATGATTAACATACAATGTAAACACAAAAGTGGGTCATAATATTTTCCAATTAGGTATAATAACGTCACTCGTAACTACATATTTTAGCAGGGTTTTTTAATAGTTAATTAGAATGTTTTAAATGGAATGCAAAAAAACAGCAACTTACAGTAATCAGTTTCATTTGAAAAGATAAGTAGGCATAATACATTAAATCAATAATGATGAGTTGTAAATCATACGGTAAGTATGCAAACATGAGATGGTTCTGCAGGACAGTACATTAATATTGAGTATCAGGTGTGACGGCAATTTGATGTGCATGAGGCGGCAAGGCTTAGTAGGCGAGACGATTCACATTTGCCTGGCAGCGCACGCCATCTGGTGCGGAAGCTACGTCTTCGGCGGATCAGATGGCCATCTGGTCCGTCGAGGGTGGATCAGATGGATCCACCCAAGGTCATCTCGGCCAAATCGTGAGGCCAGCACGTGGGCTAGAGGCGA
>NW_003526948.1:2654561-2656043 GCF_000181795.1 Trichinella spiralis
TATTTCTATCACCATCTATCACACTATTGTATGATAACGGTACTATTATCTCTCAGACTGTCATGTATAATAATACATGTACATGATAAATCTTTTGTATACTACATCCGCCCATCTTATAAATTAAACGCCTCTGTATGTTTTACATTAAATGAAAGAATATAATTTGTTTTTACAAAACAATAAACATGCATTTTCGATTTTATTTTACTCCATAATTAATTTTCTGCTGATAGAGTGTGGTTCGACCGCACAAGATTTCACAAACAACACATTCTATTATACGGCATCCTCAACATCAGTACATACTATTGATCGTAGCATTTCAAGCATATTCAGATTTTTATGAAAGTGTCAGTTACGCAAGAATCAGGAAATCAAAAAAAGCAACTAAGAGCAACATTTCCTGCAGCAATTTTATAAAAAATCGACTGACTGAGGCTAGGAGAGAGGAGATAGTAGGGATGGCGTGTAGGTGATGGAGTTGGCAGCTGAAATGGATGTTCGAAGAGGGGAAGGTAGAGAAGAGGTTTTTAGTGTGTAGATGCAATTTATATAAGAATCAAACATGCAAAGTGAACAAATAAAACTCGTCATAGTGACAGCCATTCACACCTGGGACTCGGAAATGAGGGACGTATGATAAAGTGGGCAGAATTTTTGCGTAAATAGGTGCAAAATAAGGAAGCCGTTTAAAGGAAGTGCATTCGAAGCGGCTACTGGAAAATTGTATTTGTTAATCAGGTTGGCCTTTTTGTTAAGCTGACGCGGGAATGTAAAGCTTGCAGAAAAATCATTAGACGTCTCGTTGTTTGCAAGCAAGCACAAATGGCAACAATCACTAACGACATTATAATATAAATGGAATTCAGGCCTGAATCACAAAGCAAAAAATTAAGTGTATACAAAAATCTGCAAGTATTAATCTAACTGATGATAGCCGGCTTGACTGCAGCACAGCTTCAATGTTGTCTGTGAAATAAATACAAGTCTCATTTTACATAAATGACGTATTTCTAGCAGGCATTTTTATCTTACATGAGCACATAATACAAAGCATAAAAAGGAAATAAAGCAGATGGAAAGAGAAAAAATAAAAACATCATTTATAATATGAAGTTAAATTACACTTCAAAAATAAAATCACGGTAAAATAATTAATAATTGAAGATACAGTAAGATACATTATTTAAAT
This sequence comes from Trichinella spiralis, assembly GCF_000181795.1. NCBI lineage: Eukaryota > Metazoa > Nematoda > Enoplea > Trichinellida > Trichinellidae > Trichinella > Trichinella spiralis. The sequence continues at coordinate 2,655,757 of NW_003526948.1, forward strand.
TGCCAAATTAATGATAAGAAGGTTACTAAGTAATACAGAAAGAGAGGAATGCATAGCTATTACTTTATTACGGTGCTGTTCGATAAACGGTGGCGCAGCGTAACCAAGGCGCAAGTGCAAGATGCTACATTCAGGTGAAAATTTTATATTTTATATATATAATTGAAACTTATTTTCCTGATGTTTTGCTATGAATGCAAGTATATTTAAGTATTAGAGCACTTTTCCATTCTGCACATGCGTACTATTTGATCTAATTTCTTAAGGCTAGAAATTCTTCTTTACAA
>NW_003526948.1:2656053-2659073 GCF_000181795.1 Trichinella spiralis
AATTGGCTTAATGGTTGGAGCGGCAAAAACTTTGTCTCGAAAAATTGCAAATGTCTATGGGGAATAGGTTTGATTGTTTGTGCAAAAATCGGTCAAAAATTTTTTTTCAAAAATTTGGACTTTTTCCGGATTGTCATAAGTGTATATTAATAAATAATAAATGTGTAAGGCAATAAAGACAAGTCAGGTACAAATTTTATTTGAACAAGATACTTCTCTTTGCTCGATTATTTAAACATTTGCGATAAATCTACACAAAATCATTTTCCTTGCATACTTATTTACTCTCTAAGTTTTATTTCTCTTCTTTTCCTTCTTATTTATATCGCATTTATACATATTCATTAAAATAGTCAAATATTTTATAGAAATTTCAACTTATTGTGATTGGCAGATGTTGGCAGTAATGAATAACATCGTTATGGATAGTTTCAACGCACTCTGCACAATAATTTCGCTATAAATTGCCTCCAAAGTAACCGCATTGTGCTTATCTTAATATGCAGGAAAGTTGCCAATCTGTAACTTCCTCGAAAGGCATCTAACATACGTGATTTTCAGCGAACATAGCACTTTTGGCATTTGATTTGGTTATGCATTAAAATTCAACAACAATGATTATTACCTGATCGTATCCTTACTCCTATGGATTTTCACTATTTACCCAAACACCTCAGCCAGCGCAGAACGAAGCTTAACTGCAGTGAAATATCTTAAAAGCTATTTCTGGACTACCATGACAGAAGAACGACTAAACGGATTTGCCGTAATATGTACATTCATTCTGACTTTTCCATTGATATTGATCTGGTAATAGAAAAGTTTTTTTTTCAAACGGAATCAAAACTTGTCGTTCTTTCGAAATACAATTAAAGTTATTACTTGGAAAGTTATTCTATCGCATGATTGAGATTATTTCTATCACCATCTATCACCAATTATTTTTAATGATAAAACGGTACTATTTTATTCTTCTTCAGACTGTCATGTATAATAATACATGTACATGATAAATCTTTTGTATACTACATCCGCCCATCTTTATAAATTAAACGCCTCTGTATGTTTTACATTAAATGAAAGAATATAATTTGTTTTTACAAAACAATAAACATGCATTTTCGATTTTATTTCTACTCCATAATTAATTTTCTGCTGATAGAGTGTGGTTCGACCGCACAAGATTTCACAAACAACACATTCTATTATACGGCATCCTCAACATCAGTACATACTATTGATCGTAGCATTTCAAGCATATTCAGATTTTTATGAAAGTGTCAGTTACGCAAGAATCAGGAAATCAAAAAAAGCAACTAAGAGCAACATTTCCTGCAGCAATTTTATAAAAAATCGACTGACTGAGGCTAGGAGAGAGGAGATAGTAGGGATGGCGTGTAGGTGATGGAGTTGGCAGCTGAAATGGATGTTCGAAGAGGGGAAGGTAGAGAAGAGGTTTTTAGTGTGTAGATGCAATTTATATAAGAATCAAACATGCAAAGTGAACAAATAAAACTCGTCATAGTGACAGCCATTCACACCTGGGACTCGGAAATGAGGGACGTATGATAAAGTAGGCAGAATTTTTGCGTAAATAGGTGCAAAATAAGGAAGCCGTTTAAAGGAAGTGCATTCGAAGTGGCTACTGGAAAATTGTATCTGTTAATCAGGTTGGCCTTTTTGTTAAGCTGACGCGGGAATGTGAAGCTTGCAGAAAAATCATTAGACGTCTCGTTGTGCGCAAGCAAGCACAAATGGCAACAATCACTAACGACATTATAATATATTTGGAATTCAGGCCTGAATCACAAAGCAAAAAATTAAGTGTATACAAAAATCTGCAAGTATTAATCTAACTGATGATAGCCGGCTTGACTGCAGCACAGCTTCAATGTTGTCTGTGAAATAAATACAAGTCTCATTTTACATAAATGACGTATTTCTAGCAGGCATTTTTATCTTACATGAGCACATAATACAAAGCATAAAAAGGAAATAAAGCAGATGGAAAGAGAAAAAATAAAAACATCATTTATAATATGAAGTTAAATTACACTTCAAAAATAAAATCACGGTAAAATAATTAATAATTGAAGATACAGTAAGATACATTATTTAAATTGCCAAATTAATGATAAGAAGGTTACTAAGTAATACAGAAAGAGAGGAATGCATAGCTATTACTTTATTACGGTGCTGTTCGATAAACGGTGGCGCAGCGTAACCAAGGCGCAAGTGCAAGATGCTACATTCAGGTGAAAATTTTATATTTTATATATATAATTGAAACTTATTTTCCTGATGTTTTGCTATGAATGCAAGTATATTTAAGTATTAGAGCACTTTTCAATTTGAAGATGCGTAAAACTTGAAGTACTTTTAAAGCATAATATTCTCAATTACATATAATTGAACATTGAAGGTTTTGAACAAATCCATATTTCAATTTTCTATTTTAGGTAATCATCTAGATTTAATTGGAGAAGACAATAAAATTTTCAATTTACACTTGCTTATGACATTCAATTTCATTCTCAACTTAGCAGGTCGAATATCATTAAGCGTATAGAGTTATCTATTATGCAGGGCAGAAAAATACCGTTTTCATGCAGAAATCATTTTCAGTTTAATTTTATTATCACTTTATATTTTTTCTAAATTTTTCACCATGAAGACATTAGATAAATCAAAATTTTCATATAGTTAATTATGCTTGGCATAGAGCGCAACCAGTGTGCTCAATTATTGTTTATTTCTTGTTGACATTATGTTCTAATTCATATTAGAGTAGCATATCCAACTAACGTAAGCCGGTGTTTAACGCTACGTGTGCAGTGCCTGTCTTTTATGCAAATTGGGCCGTTTCAAAATTAACTTCATATTAGCAGTGCAACAGTTAAATTGACTTTGTTGACTAACAGAAGCATCGACAGTGATGTTTGCTCGATCTATTTCTGTTTTAACTACTGAGTAAGGGTATTATTAGATATAGAAGAATGTTAATCTTATCAAAACATGGG
>NW_003526948.1:2659083-2737305 GCF_000181795.1 Trichinella spiralis
AAAAAAAGGTGAAACCAAAATAAGATTGTAATGACATCGAAATAAAAAAAAATGAAAAATAAAGGTTAAATCAGTGTGTGCATATGGAATAGTTTCATTAATTTTTCCAACGTGTCTATCAATGTTTTAACCGGAAAAAAGGAATTTATTTAAATAAGAATTGTTCCTGATTTTCATTTTTGCAAACAAGATACTTTCAAAATCAAAAATTTTTGTTCATTGCATTTTGTTATTGATTACAATTCAGAGATAAGAATTATCCAAAAATATCAAATTGGAAAACTATTTTCGTGCAAAATGTTAGTCTTTTTATTCTGTAAATTTCAAATGCTTAAACTGGCAACTCTATGAAATTTCTCAAAAAATCATTGATTGCGGGTTATTGAAAATTTACATACCTTTGATTGGCGCAAAATTGCTTGAACGTATCATCAAATGTTTTTGTAATTCGCCGTTCTTTCTGAGAAGAATGGAATAATTTTCACTCTATTTACTGGTGGATACCTCTGAAAATTCGAAGCACTACCATGTATGAGCCGAATAGTTTGACATCAGTTTTGAATTTATTTATTTTCCTAGCATTCGTAATGTAGTTTCACCCTGGGCGAATATATGTTATACTAATTATGCAAATCGCAATTGCATCGTTGTTACTTAGCAAAAGTACAATCAAATAGCCGCACATGTGGTATCAATCATATGTGTAATCAATGAAAAACATGGCAATTCGGATCGCATTCCATGAAATGCTTTCTTTTTAACATACAAAACAGTTACAGAGCATACGTTCTGATTTGCAGCAATTAATGATTATTGAACAGCAATAATTTCAGAAATTCAATTTAATTAATCGTAAAAACGATAATTTAGTAGAAATCGTATAGATTCGATATCAAAAATGTCTCACGTACGGAAATTGGCAGCCACTGCTGCCGTTGGAAGAGAGTTACTGATTCGCGAATTCTCTATTTATTATTAAGATAGGCAGTAGACAAATTTACTGCCCATATATTCCACAACTGTTGGTTAGAATGTGACGAAATTTTGCATAACAAATTTCGGTAATCTTTGTGTATGTCTGGAAATCAAAAAAAACTCCATATTTCGAAAAAAGGACTTTCGCCGATTTTCGCGAAAACAACCAAGTCTATAGCCCATGGTATTTGCAATTTTCGAGAAACACCCTGGAATTCAAAAATGAGCTTTATGACTTTCAATCGATCGGATATGATTTGAGAAGTAAAACAAACGTATCGCGGCGGTTCCTGGTTGCGTATTTCTCGAGATATCCCGAAAAAAGTGGTTCGCATACCCGTGTGTTAAGAGAGGCAATATTCCATCTTTAGGGGCGATTTATTCCACAACTGCTGGACGGAGTTCGACGGAACTTTGCATACCATTACCAGTAATAACTGTGAATGATTATGAATCAAAAAAGCCCAAACTTTGATAAAAGATTTTTCACCATTTGTCATACAAAGCAAGTCTATGGCCCATGAAATTTTGTTATTTTTGAGAAAAACCTTTCCCTCGAAAAATGGGCTTTATGGGTATCAGTTGATCAAAAATGATTAGATAAGTACAACAAACGTATTTTCGACGTCCCCAGTTGCATAGATCTCGAGATTTATCTAAATAAGTAGGAGACATCCCAATGTCTTAAGATAGGCAATGGGCCCACTTCAGAAGCCCATTATTCCACAACTATTGGGCAGCATTCGCTGAAACTCTTGATAACATTATAATTGATCAATACAAATGTCTGACAAGTAGGAAAAGTGGAAACTTCGAAAATAGTTTTTTCGCCGATTTTCGCAAAAAGAGCAGGTCTATAGCCCATGAAATGTTGTAATTTTCGAGAAATACCTTTTCTTCCAAAAATAGACTTTATGGGCATCAGTCGCTCAGAAACGATTAGAGGAGTAAAAAAAACGTATCGTCGCTGTGCTCAGCTTCGTAGTTCTCTAGATATACTGAAAAAAGTGGAAAGCTTACCTATGTATTAAGATAGTCAACATGCCAACTTTAAAAGCCATTTATTCCACAACAACTGGGCAGTGTTCGATGAAACTTCAACAGCATGTGAGTAACAACTAACAACAGTTTTGTTCTTGATAGACTGTGTTCAGTAAACATTGATTTGCGTTATAGATGAGCAACTTTCACGTAACGCTATCCAATTAGCCTTCCTGCAGTGTAACCTGCGCGCTAAATTATCTTTATTTAAGCAATATTATTAATAATATTTAAGCTGCTGTTCAAAATTTGTCGTAAGAAATTCAAATTACATTGGCTACTCATCTAAAATATTATAAATGACTTATTTATATGTCTCATTTGACCATTTTTCTACAAGAGATTCTTTACAAATTGTCCATTTTCTTTTCAAGTAAAGCTTCAACAAATTATATGCAGATACCACACCTATTTTCATTTACATATTATTCACTCATGTCAGTATATTACAAGTTAGCTATATTTTTGAGCAATTACGATGAATCTCAAAAAATAGCACTTACAATACAGGGCGATTTATGCTGATTGATGTGGATATTTGTGAATGCTTCTAGAAAATGACCAATCATTATGTAGAAAGAGAAATAAGAGAATGAAAATGCTGATCGATTTTGTTATCGCTTGTGCAGGTTTTGCATGAAAACGCCGATTCTACGTCGCCGGACACCTTTAGTTAGCATTTCAGATAATCTAGCAAACAGTGGCTGAACTGGTCACAAATTTTCACTCCATTCATATTTACTGATAATGATCAACTGAATTGAAAATTTTAAAAAATAAAAATAATCCATAATTAAATCAAGTAGCATATGCTTTTTCCATTAAAAAAGCAGTTATAAACAATTCGATGGTCGACATTTAAAAAAAGATCCACACTGGCTAATTAAAATCCAATCAACGTCGTAGATGAATTGTTTTTTCCTTATTTTTATCACTTATTCAGTATCTATTATTTAATGTACTTTGTTAACTTACAGACTGGAGCAGTTGTACAATGCACTTGTACATGTGTACAATATCAATTTGCTGCATTTATTTTGATGTTTAAATTATCTGAAAATCATTTTAAAATTAAAAAAATAACTGAATTTATTAATAAAAGAATTCAATTGTGCACATGAAGTAAAATGAAATTCTGTTTTTTTATTATGTCATGAAATTACAATAATTTTTAGGCCGTTTAAACAACGTTAAAATTAGTGAAGAAGGTAAATTTCAAATGATGAGCAACAATAATAATTTCATTGAATAATTGATAAAGTATTGCTGACAGAATAATAATAATAATAATAATCGAATATGCAAACAGTCGAAATGATTGATGCATATGAATAATATGAGTGAGTAATGAATAGCAGCGCTTATGAATGAGTGCATTTTAATTATAAAGCGATGGCTCGTCTGAAATGTAGAAAGAAATAGAGGAATAAGTGTTGAATTATTCGCGTTGAATGTTCAGTGAACCTGCTTCTGAGAAAATTTGAATGTAGACGAAGAGTTCTTCCAACTTACATAGCAGGCAGCATTTGCGTGTGAGGTGTTTGTGTGTGTGTGTGTGTGGAATAAAAACGAAATGCTAATTGAACGAATGCGAAGATGAAGCAAACAATGGAAATTGAAAGAGGGAAAACAGATTTATTTATTCTGAAGTGAAGAATAATTGTAATATTGGCCGTCGTGTGTGATTTCTTCATTCAGATCAACTAATGACATTTTATTAATCATTTTCAGCCTAGGGCACTTTTCTCAACCAACGTGCGTAACTGCTTTGCTAGAAATTTCCTTCCTCAAATATTTTAGCTTTGCACGATGAAATAAAATCATTGCCATTTATTAAAAAATAATTTCTCCCCAACTACAAGCTGAAAAATGATAAATTAAAAAGTGCAATTTCAAGAAATTTTACTGGTCAATAAATTTTTCAAATCGTCAAATGACGCTGGCTAAATCAATTTGAAAACTGTTTTAAAAGCTCTCAAGCTACTGAAAAACAACACATGAAGAAGTCAAATATGTTGTGAATAAATATTCAAGAAAAAGAATTTTGTTTTTTATGTTTTACTTGAGAAAAATATTCTGTGATAATTTTCATGTCTTTTAAAATTAGATATTAAAAAAATTTTGCTTGCCCAAATGCGATGCTTTTCATAATTTGAAATTATCAACTGCTTGATTACTCCTTATGCACAAACAAAATGATTTGCCGTGATAATGAATGTTTTATTCAAACAGATTAGTGCATTACAATTCTGTGTAATTTAATCCGTTTAAAAGTTGAATTAAAAAAACATACTCTGAACAAAATATTATTACGGTAATATTGGAAATTACATTTTTTATATTTAAATATTCTGTTGAAAAAGTTAATAACATACGACAGTTCAAGCATGCTGCCGGTGTATGGGATGATGATCAGAATATCAAATATTGACTTTGTAAAAATCATTTTATCTGTCATTTGCTGCATTTAGCAAAAGGATAATTTTTTCCGGTTGCTAGACGTGCTGCATTGTATACTGTTTCTCTGTCCATCTGCTTGCAAAAAATCTCAGAAAAATTAAAAGTATATTAATGGAAAGTGTCAGTGTGTTTGGTGATTGCAATTGAAATATTTTCATTTCAAAGGCAGTTTAATAAAAGGCAAGCTTCCAATGTAGACTTTTTACCTTTTTTACTTTCAAAGTATCACTTATTATTGTTAATTGTTTATCACTTACAGATTTACAACTTATGCAATTAAACTTACAGCCTACCCTTGCACAATAGATCAGTAATAATTTGTTAGTTGGAATTGTTTCTGTTCAATAATACTTTGTAAAACAGTATTACTGTGTGAAAAATTAAACATATTAATACATAATCACGCAGCCATAATAAAATAATTATAATGCAGAGTTCAATAATCGTCTGTAATTTATTAATCTGCATTTATTAGTTCCTTTTATTTCGAAAGAATCCTATTAACAAATAAATAGTTCGTTATAATGTACATTTTTCTCCTAATAAAAAAATAAAAATATTAAAATGTATAAAAAAATAAATTTAAATGCACTTTTATTCACTATTATTGAGCATTTTTCCAATTATTACATGCAGCATGCTTGAAGAAGGAAATTTTAATGGATTTATTTAAAGATAATTATCATTTTATTGTTAAAAATTTTTTTAAAGTCAAACAGCATTTTTAATAAATTGTGGTGAAAAGGGATGTTTTAAAATTGAGTGCATAAAATTTAATGATCGTATAATTTATGATACTTGTTATATAAATATAAATATATGCATATATATATATATATATATGAACAGAGTTTCGCCGTATGTAAAACGTAATTTTAAAAAAGATGAGCAGGTGAAATATGCATTATTACTTTTTTTAAATAGAGATATTCAAAATTATTTTATATGAAATAATAAATACAAAATGAACAAACCAAATACCCGTAAAATAAATCTTTCAGTGTTGATGGAGGTTAGAATTTTGTTGTGCAAAGCTATAGGAATCTGATTTCACTAATGAAAGATGCTGTTGTGACAGCTGTCGCGTCAGGTTGCTTCATCGATTGTTGCCTATTAGCATTCATCTGAGAGCTGGACGGACTGGAGGCGCTCACCAATAATTCTCTTCTATAACGGGAATCTTTTCGATTCAAATTAGGCGTGCAGGGTGATCGTGCGCATTTTACAAACCAATTCAGCTCCATCACTTTATGCAAATAATTTGCTTTGTGTAAGTCGAAACAGTTAATATTCTATTTTTATTTAAATTTATAAAATGAACCGCTCCATATTTTGAAAGTTTATATATCAAATTTGACATGGCTACAATTTTAATTTATGCTTCACTGAAAATGCAAATAATGATCGCCAAAATTTGGTTGAATACACATTCCTTAGTCACTTATAAAAAAACAATATAAAGCTTGCTTTTATAAATAAAATATTTTAAAATTAGTCATCTCTTCCGTATATTATTTAGAATTTTTTGATTTGGAATAATTAATTCAACAACAAATTCAAATTAATTATTTACTTGTATGAAGATTATTAATAGGATTTACTGATTAATCAATAATACATGCTTTTTTCCAAATACTACACATGCTATGATCTAAGTTTCAAATTGAAAAATAAACATTCGTTAAAATTAACAAAATTGAAAAGAATTTCACTTATGCTACTGCATTAAAAAAACAATCATGCAGTTCAAATGTAAGTGAATACGAATTAAAAAAGCATGTCAGCTGTTCTTTTCAAAAATATTTAAAAGCCTAAAAACACAGCATACAAAGATAAATGTAACTTCTTCTATTCTTGTTTATTGACGTATTTTTTAATTTTATTTAATTTCATTATATTTTAAGTCTTTTTTCAAAACTTCTGTTGAAGTTTCACTTTTATCTGAATATTTTAACAATAAAAATCATATAATATGAATATTGACCTTCTTGTCCGGCAGTGCACTCACTTTACAAGATCTTTTTTCCCAACAACCCAACCAAGTTTTGTAAATCGAGTACAACTGTGCACTGTTATTACTCATTCAAAATCATGTCTAGCAAACTGCTTACATATGCTAACATTTATTTAATTTGATATTTATTTTTCATTTATTCCACAATAATTATGCTACAATTAGCTTAGCCGATCTCACTATACGATTGCCTCGCAAAAACAATCCGAGTAGAGGTATTAATTTTCATTCACTTCCGCAACTTGTCCACTCTTGTGCAAGAAGAAAATTGCAATAATTAACAACAGCCTTATCAAAATTATTAAATCTACGTATATTAACTGAAACTTTCATTATTAGATTATAAAAATAAATGAATAAAACGCATTCAATTTCTCATTGAGGATGATTAAAAAATAAATTTGTTTTATCAGTCTTTATTTAATTACTTCTTCACTGGTTGCTTTTCATCAATCACATGACCGACATGATGAGTATTTTTTAATTTATTTCATTTTATTATTATTCATCAGTTGTGAACGTTTTCAATTTCAGAACAATACAAAGAAAATATAGTTTAAGAGAAATTATCAAAAATTGGAAAAGGAAATTTGATAATAGTGACTGATTGGACTGCCCAACTATGGATTCACAATCGAAAGAAGAAGAAAACAATAAAGCAGATAAAAATCATTCATCATCTATAATTTTGACAAGTCCAAAGCTTTCTCTAGATGATATTAACTCGTCTCTTGATTTTTTGGAAATTGCTATTTTGGAGCACAATTTGCTCAAGCTTTTCAACCATCATTCAGGAATTCTTTATGAAGAAAAGAATATACTGCATGCTATTAACCGATATGAACGTATTTGGTTACCAATGATGGTACGTACCTATTCATTTGCAAGTAATAAATCAACTTTCAATTTTTTATTTTTATTATACAACAACAATAGTTGAGCTTATTTTCATGTTGAATTACGCAGTCTGAGTGGAATGTTATTATAAAATTTAAACCCGTTAAAAACTGAAATATTTCCAATACACTACCTGCAAGTAAGTAGCTTTTGCCCCCGACTTTGTTCTCTAAACAAAAGCTTCAAGTATTGCTATTTTCCGTATTCAAATGAGCTGCTGTTATTGTTTGATCTGAAATGATGCATTGCTGAATGAAGCGTGCTATTTATTGCAGGACAATTACATGACTTAAATTGAGATTGCACTTTTTCATGAGAGCAGTTTTTGCTTTAGGCAGAAGTAAACAACAGTGAAGGCATTTTGCCTCCACTGGATGTTTACATGGTCTGGCACACGCACATGCTAGCCCCTCAGTATTATAACAAGCACTGCATTACTCAATATGGCCGCATAATTGATCATAAATTAATCAGCACAAGTGAAATGCAAGTACGTTATAACTTTTCGAAAAAGATGTGGAATTCATTCAGCGCAGGTGAACCGTATGACCTGGATGAATTTTTCAAGCATTCTCATGATTGCATATATAATTCTGGTGAAACTGGATACGATTTGTTCACAGCCGTGAAGCGTCAACGTGACTTTGGTTATCAAACATTCTTGCCGCATTACAGCTCCATGAAGTATTTGGAAGAAGCCGTAAATCGGTATAAAAAATTCGTTTTTCTAAAGATTCATTATCCAAATGAATTCCTGACTCCGTGCTATGATTTTGATCTTGTATGGCATGCTCATCAGGTAACGCAGGCATGTTGAAAATTATTTCAAAAATATTTTAGCGCAAAAATGTAAATGTAAACAGTTAAATTTGTTCTTCTCAGTATTAATTACTACAGTATCATCAGTTTAATTTTCCTCGCTGCTCAATGTATAATGTCACAAAATAGATTAAAGAAAGAAAAAAGATTTGCAGTTTCATTGTTCTGTAGGTAGTAACTTAAAAAATTTTTTTAACATATTAAGGAAAAAATCCATCCAATTCGCTTCTGCTGAATAATTTATGGAAACTTTTACTTAGGTGCATCCAAAAGTTTATTCAGATGACGCAATACAATGGTTTGGAAAAATATGGATTCACGATGATTCGGTTAATGATCGATCACCAGATTCAAAACTTCTGCGTGGAGAATCATTAACAAGAAAACTATGGATGCACCATTTCCCCGGAGAATCTTACTGGCGACAGGGAGCAATGTATAGAGGGCATGTTGCTCCCTGTTATCTGGATTTTAAGAAATTCGATTTTCAATCTATCGAAACAGGTTCGTTGAACATACTAAGTTTGGCTTTGAAATATCTTGAAACGGAACGAGCCTATGTACGGCTGAAAATTAAATATGGCTCAAAAAAAATGGTTGAATTACAGGCTGAAGTAGACCAACAAACTGCTAAACAAAGAACAAATCGAAATCTTATTATTTATAGTGATACAAGTGAAGTGGGCAAAAAGTTAAGTTCAATAATTTTGAATTATAATTCGTGTGATTTGAAAGCGATTCACGTCAACTTGGAGCTTTATGACAAGGAATTTTTGAAACGAAGACGCGTGATCAAATTGAACGGCACTTTGAATTTAGGCGAACTTATTTCACAAACGGATCCACGATCTGCCAAATGTGCAGTGAACATTTTGCTTAGACCTGACCGAAGTGAACAAAGTTCAGACAAAGAACTTCACAGTTCAATAAAAATGTGCCTCTTGGCTAGCGTATTTACGAATTATTCACTGGAGTTCGAGCTGGGAAAATTCACCTTGCATAGTGTTCAACCGGACTGCAAATTATTTAAATTGTGTCATGATTTTTCATTAAATAAATACGGTTGGAATTCTTCAAAGCGAGCATGGATTGCAGTTCACAAGTATATTCAGAGTGAAAAATTATTCAAAACTATTAATTAATTGGCATCATTTTACAGGCTGGTCGACTTGCGAAAAAATGTTCACTTCACTGTACAAGTCATTCATTGCGCAGTATCGTTGTTGTCTGCAATTTTGATATATGACAGTAATAGCAAATTGTTGGCTGCCTCGCATTTGGTTGGACCTGATTCAATGCCAGCAATTGCGCAAGTTGAAAGCAACGCAGTATTTATCATCATTTCAAAAAATTTTCCCAAACCCATTAACTAGAAAAAGGTTATTCTCTTATCTTTTTATTTTTAGTCTTATATACCAAATATTTCATCTGCTAAAGAAAGAGCAATGGTTGTGATAAATAATTGTGGTGATTTTGGCATAATAAAAGCGAAATGGATTGGATTTTTAAAAAATAGCAATACTGGTCAATCAGGTATGAAAGAATTTAGTGTTTAATATTAAAAAGCATTATCATTAAACTGAAGTGTGATTGTAATGTGAAAATTGTAAAACTTCACAGCTAGCTCCACATGACTTATTTTTTATACAATATAAATTGTGCTTCATTTTTATTTTAGATAAAATGGAATCTGTGCAGTGTCCTGGCTATTTGAAAGTTGAAGCAGTAGACTTCGCTTCCAATGTTGTGCAAAGTTTTGAACTGCCCGGGAAAAGTGGACTAAAAATTTCCCTATTCGAACGTATTTACACATAAATATGCATATGCGATTGTACGTTTTTTTCTACAGTAAAAGTTTTAGATTTGCAAACTGCACTGAACGCGGTATCTATGAAATGCAACTCTATCCACGTTGCGGAATATGCTTGTTGTGCTTTTTCGACAGCGCTGCTTTTTGTTCTGTGCAATCCTGATAAAATTCAAGATAAAGTTCATCACAGTGGTGCTAGTTATAAATGCTACCAGTGGCCACTGGTGGTTGCAGCTGGTTATGCAAGAGAAAACCCGAGCAATCAGTATTTGGCTACAACTTATGCCGCAGTTCCTAAGCCTACTGAAGAATCTAAAATTCAAAATGTTCATTGGTACCTGACAGTGGCTCCTCTGCTAATGCATTCATCTTGTCAATTCACTGACGGAGCTACGTTTGGAGCGTGTGGTTCATGCGGAGCATGTGGCTCATGTGGCAGCTGTGGAGGATGTGCCGCTTGCGGCGGTTTGTGAACGACTTCTTTCAACTTGAATCGAACGTTTATCTTTTCATTTATTATTAACATTTACGTATATGATCTGGTAAATTCTAAAAAATACTTTTGTTTGAATTATTTATAGACTTTTTAAAAATAATTAATTCCACTTATTATGTTTATCCCATTCATTACCTGTTCAGTGTTTGAAGTTTTGGTTTTGCTTTTTGCCGTTGATGATTGTAAACGAGTAAAATGCTTATAATACATCATCAGTATACAGTTCTATATAACAATGCAAATAATAATAATAATAATAATAATAATACCCAACTTTGCTAATTATTTTTGTTCGCTGAAGCGAAATTATCAAAACGAACGTCAGCTACAATGAATGCCCTCTTTTGTAGAAAGCTAAAATAATAGAAACTTAAATGACCTTTTCGAAACATTTTTGCAAGCAACACCTTCTACATACAAAATTTGACATTACTTTTTATAATAATTTAAAAAAGTTTAAAGCTTTTTCATTAACTGAATTATGCATTAATTGTTCAACATTTCATGCGCTGATGAATGAAAAGCAATTTATGCAGATGGATCTGATTTATTGAAAGTGTGAATTAGGAATTCATTTTAAAACGTTTGAAAGTGTAAACTTTCTGTTTCACATATTAAAAAACACAAGTGAAGATTAAAAAACTGAAATTTTCACCGTAGATAAATAAATAAATGTTTACTAAATTCAGATTTGGGGAGCTGGAAGCGGGGAGTACAAAAATGCAAAACACAAGAACTGCAACCGAATCACCTACCCAAAAGGCCATCTATTGAATCCATTCACCGAATCGTAGACTGGGGATTGTAAAAACCAACGTTACGATTTTTCATTAAAAATATCTTTTCCTTGGTAAATTTTGAAATAAGATTTTCCAAAATATAGTGAACAGACGACAAACAGTGTTTAAATGCTAGAAAGAGCATCAGATCCATTTCAGGCAGTTGGCCAATCGCTTTCTTTTCTTTGCTGAGCATGTAAAAAAGAACGCTTTACTGGAAAAAGCCGTTTCCACGCTTCGGGCGCCCTGTTTAATCGTAAAACGCAAAATACATCCATTTATCATTTATAAGTCTGGCTCATCCGATCTTGTGCTAGTCAACAAGTGGTAAAATATCACTGATAGCACAACGTTTGTCAACAAAATGAACAATGGCAATTTCCATCGGTTAATCCACGTCTAAAAAAGCAAAAATATCATAGCTTTACTTGTCAAATGGGCATAAATAATTCAATTCATTGCTTAGTGCATTTAAAATAGAATCTTAGAAATCTTAGCATCGATGAAATAATCTGTCAATTTTAATAATTTTAAATAGATTAACTATTATGAATCACATCATGAATGTAAAATGAATTAGGTATATACATACAAACTTTACAGATTGTGTAGCTGCATAAATTACACAGAAACTGATTTATTGCAAACATTGCTTGCTCGTATACAACCAATAATTTCCAGTTCTAATTAATTGAGAATAATTTTTCAGATTAATATTTGAAAGTTACAGTTAAATGAAAATTAATACGAAATCTATAGCATGTTTGCAATATTTGAAAATTAAGAGCTAAAAAAAGAAGTCAATCAATTATGATAATTCAAATGTACTGTAAAAACCAATAATAAATAGTTTGGAACAATGAATGAAGCAAGAAATAAAATTTTATATACAAATAAGTGATCACTCATTTTTACAATGGCAAAATAGTGTCATTCTGAATAGAGACTATTTAACTCACTTTTACTTCTGGACGAAACAGAAGACAAAATAAGCGCAAAGGATTTCTTCGAATCATCTCTGCCTCCTGACGGTTTCGCAATAGTTCCTGTCTTCTTTGGGAACTTAACCGTGCAATTTCTTCCCTCGTCAACAGCAGTGGAGTGTTATCCAACTCGAGAAGATCTGGCAAGCTTCCTCGTGTGTCATACTGCTCGACCCAGTTAGGAGAAGCTTTAACATTGAGCAAACCTTTCTGCCTTCTGACAGGACCTCCTCTAGTGAGCCTGTCAGGATTAGCGTGCACTTGCTGAGTCTCATCATTCGGCGAGAGCACTGCATGGTCACTGGCTTCATCAATCGAAGGAAACGGATGATGCTGTATGGTACCTTCACCAGATACCGGTCGACGCCAGTCTTTTGAAGAGGCAAAAGTGGATCGGCGAACCAAAGTGTCACTACTGTGCAACCTAGTGTGCGGCTCATTAGAATAAATTTCTGCTCTATTATTTTCTTCTTCGCACAATGTTAGCGTATTTTGATTTCGATTCAAATTCGCCTGGTATAATCGAGCTGCAGTTGGATTCGCTACCATCGTATACTGGTCAAAGTGATCGTTCATGATTTGATTCAATGAATGTTTAGAGCCACAATGACTTGGCGTACGACTGACAGCTGCCGAACTGTTCGGTAGTTCAGCTTGGTTGACTGGGGATAATTCATTTGGAGGAGGAGCAACTGATTTATTATCCTGATGCTGTGACGTAATTGAAGCTACACCCAAATGTTGGGTGGAGGTTTGCCTGACTGGTTTGAGTTGCGGATGCAAGCTTTGCTGTTCGGAAAGTCCAAATGAAGTCGACGGATTTGCAGCATGTAAATCTGCCATTGAACTTGGAACGTACTGTGCCTGGGAATTGTCTGTAGCAGTTGAAGTGCTTGGAGCCATACGTGAACTACCTTGTGATGAAGAATCCATTGGATAATTTGTATGTGCACGATTTTCTAAAAAATAGAATACAACATTTCAGAAGCAATAATTAATAAGAAAAGAAAATTCATCATATTAGTACCAAAATAAAGAGAATTAATTGCAGCAGAGGGCGTACTATCCAGTACGTTGCTATGCGATGTGTGCAACTGTGGGTGTGGGTTCGTAGAAGCATTCTGCGTGTTGTGAACAGGCACAGTGGCACTCTGCGACGGAACTCCTGGATAAAGTGATCGAGAACGATGACCTCGATGATTAGGCGACATGGCGCGCGATGCCGTATTATATTGTTGTCCAGAATAGTTGGAGGCGACCGCATCATGGCGATACTTTTTCAAAATTTCAGTTCCTAAAAATCATACAGTTATAAAACAAACAAACAAGCATGCAAATTTTGTTCACTATAGCAATTATGTTTTCCATCGAAACTTCGGTGGCTTCGATGGTAGAAAAAAACTTTTACTTAAAAATCAAACTGAATCATAATAATATGAAATACATAAACATTATTGAATGTACCAGGCTGGTGAAAATCTGGAGCAAACTGTTTGGCACATATTCGAGCAATATCACTGTCTTCCTGTGCTTGCAACATTGCTAAGTCAGCTTGCTCTGCTCTGTCATCTGCGGTTACGGTTCTGAAAGGACAAATCATATATACAAGATATTAGGAATAATAATTTTCATGCGCTTGAAATGAAATGCAATGGCTAAATTTAAAACAAGGAAAATCAGATAATAAAAGTTTACAATTTTTAATGAACATTTAACCTGTAGACGTATTTAAAAGAATTTTCGAGAATTTGCATGCATCTCCATGAAGAATTAATTGATAATTGAATTTCAGAAAAAAATGTTCTGCAAATATGTTTGATAAAACTTTTAAAGAATTTTTAAAATTTATTTCTCATTACATTAATCTACCTAATGCATATGGGAGTTGTATCGTATTTTTGCTTCAAAAAATTTTATTTCATTTTTCTTTTTATTTATCTATACTGATCATACGGTTAAACAAATGTGTCAATTGGACTGTTTTGTAAAAATTTCCAGAAACTTTTACGAAAATAATATCATCAATAATTTAAAAAGACAATAACCAAAACATTGATTAAATAATCCACACAGCTGCATTTATTCGAAGCAAATGCATATTCATTTGCATCTTACGGCCAATTAGGTAATTTATATGGAAAATAAATTAAATTATTAGTAATTCAAGCATAAAAATATTTCACTTTTCTGATTATAATGGTATATTTTCGAAAGTTGCGCAGCTGAGCACAGCAGGAATTTTAAATGAGTTTATTAGTTAAATATGTTTTCAACAAGGCCATTAGCTACAGGACAGAAGTTTAAAATCGATCCCGCTTGCCAAAGTTCATTAAGAATGTCAAAACAAAATTTCCACTGCTTGGATAGATTTTTAGTATCATAGCATTCGCACAATTAAGCAACATCTCTCGCTTGCATAATTTGCACGGAGCAAATGGATAAAAACTAAAGAATGGCAGCTACAATTAGGTGAGCAGTTAAAAATGTCATCTTTTTCGACAATCGGATAAAAGTGTAATTTTACGACAGCCACAAATGGCTCACAAAAAACAGACTAACTAAGCATGGAGCTCAAAATTATTGAAGAAGGTCCAGCACCTCAGTCAATATGCTTGCTCTTGAATTAGTGATTCTATGAAACCATTTTTGGCATTTTTCACAACAAAGTAAACTCTACAAAATTAGTTTGAAATAATCAACTATGAGACTAGATGTTTTAATAGAAAGAAGAAGAAGAAGAAGAAGAAGAAGAAGAAGGGATCTACAACATTGCGTGGAATAGAATAAAAATAAAACTTTGTATTATAAGATCTAACATCATTAGACATTCGAAGAAGTCACAGATAAAGATAGTAGAAATTTTATAATCAATATTTAATGAACGCTTCAAAAATCTAAGAGGAAACGAACGTTTAGAGCAATTGCTTTAGGCAAATTTTTAGATACGCTGTGATAATGATGTACTGAAGCAGTATGGTAACTCTAGATTTAAACTCAAACAGATGCTTTCTCCTCAAGCAACAGCTTAAATGAATGAAGTATAAAATTGTTTGTGGAATGAAACAGAATGCAATCACCAAATCGTATAAGCATTTAAAAGCATTTCATATGCCCACTCTAATTTGTAGTATTTGTCATCGCTGAATTTATTCAAATTTTGCATCACATGCTGAAGTGCAAATATTAGCAGCAAACGTTTTCTCAAAACTCTGTCTGTACAATGAAAAAATTCTGTTAATTTAAACAGTATTCTTTAATTTTTGCAAAGGTTTCAACAATATTTAAAAGGATTCATCACAAATAAATTAAGCTCATAATTTGCTCAGCTTAAGTACTTCCATTCAGTAAGGGCGTAAGGTCACTTGCCTCGTACTAATAATAAAAGTATGTCCATCGTTCTTATCAAATCATAATTTAATTTAATTTAAAATAGTACTTATTTGCATAAATTAAAGTATCATAATGACATTATTTACGTAGCGAAAATTTACTCGAAATAATTAGTCGAAGCAACAATTATACTCTACATCATGTGCATCTATTTTTAAAGCTGAAAGTTATTTCACAGACACAAATGGTTCAATTATTTGAACTAAATGGCAGGGTGCTCAATGTACTTCAATAAAAAGTTCATTTTACATATTCACTGTTAATAGAGGGGGATTTATTTTATATTGTGTTCGCGTTGTGAAAATAATTTTGCACTTACCTCGCTAAAGCAATATCTGCCTTTTGAACAGCAATTTGTGCTGCTCTGTTTGCAGCAGCAACAGCGGAATCTATGCGTTCGCGTAGTTTCGACGATCGTACAAAGAGCAAATGCTTTTTCCGTTGAGAAGTTAACAAGATATTGTTTTTATATTTTCCTTCCTCTTTGGTTCCATCTTTAAATGTCGTGACACCGTATCCAAATTTTTTGTTGTTGTACCATTCCCCTTCATACTTCAGTCCATCAGAACGTTCACAAACTCCATATCCGGATCGTTTATCATTTTTCCATTCACCCATATATACCTCGTTGGCATTCGGATCCACAAATTCCAAATACATCAGCGATTCGTGTTCCTGGCTACCACTGTAACCTGTCCAAGCTGACTCATCACTTCCCCAACTCAC
The DNA here is from genome assembly GCF_000181795.1 of Trichinella spiralis. Lineage (NCBI taxonomy): Eukaryota > Metazoa > Nematoda > Enoplea > Trichinellida > Trichinellidae > Trichinella > Trichinella spiralis. The sequence goes on from NW_003526948.1 coordinate 2,675,474, forward strand.
TGTACTACCGGAACTACGAATAGATCCTTAAAAGTAGAAAGTGATAATTGCAAAGAAAGAAAGAAAGAAAAAAACATGACAAATATAAAAAAAAACAATTACCGGTTGCATTGGTGATTCGCTGAACAATGTCACCAGTGGATTTTTGCTTTTTTATCCTCAAACCTTGGAATATTGTTCTTTTAACAGCAATGGAACGTTCAGATAATGATCGGCGTCGTGTAGGCGGTTCGCTTCGAGCTCGAAGTACAAAGCCTCCTCTGTTTTCGTCTTTGCTTCCTACAGTGAAAATATTGAAATGATTCTTATTTTGAAGAGATCAAATCAAAGTGGTGCAATTTTTCACTTTTGTCTTTGTCATCGTCTTCCTCTGTATCTTGATTGGACCGCAGTGACGTTAAAGAAGCATGCGCGTGAGAACGGGAACGGTACTTGGCCGCAACAGAAAATGCAGCACTTTTCCTCACTCCATAACCATGACGCATACCACGCAACCATTGTCCTTGATAAGTTCCTAATCAAATTATACTGATGAACAGAAAATTCTTCGACAAAACTGCGAGCAATTTTCAAATGCATGCTACTCTACCATATGCATGATCAGTATTTGTTCAGCGAAAAGCATAGATGGATTTTTTGTCGTTTTGAAATTTTTCTTGCCTTTTTTTGTTTTTAAATATTTACCATTTTGATTGAGCAATCTGACAAGCACAGCAGAATTTAAACATTTCAACCCACTCAATCAGTCAACGATTGGAAACATTATAAAGTGAAATAAATAATTTGGTTGACATCAATATTACGAAAATCTTCCCAATAATGCAAATTTCTGATGCCATATATCACTTTGGCCTGTTTACATTGTGCAAAAGATGAAGGTTTGTAACTTGCTAATCATTATCAATACCGTTTACTGAATAATGATAAATTTGCATAATGAATAATGAGCATATGATTTAACGCCAAATAAATAATAAAGAAATGACAGTGTTGTTTAATTAATAAATTATTTTCAGTAAAACAAAAAAAATGCACCTTAAAGTAAACTATTCATAAACTGCGAAAATTAAAAGCGTTCTTCAAGTTGGACTAATAAAATCTACTTGTTAATAATTTGTTAAAACAAATACGTCAGTAAAAAGCGCATTTTTGGATTGAAAATTATATTTTGCCTAAATTAATAAGTTTATTATTATTATTATTCAAAGATAAAAACTAATTGCATGAAATTAGATCGATTAGTGGAAGTCATTGTGCAAAAAGAAAAAGAATCATTGCAATGCAATTGGTTAGAATTGGCAAGAGAAAATAATCATAAATGTTAACGCGTGCACATTCTTGTAATAAAACCGATTCCTCAGTCAACATTTTGCCGCTGAATGTTCAACAGTTTGCGGAGATTTAATTCTCCAATTCAATGGGCTAGTCAATATTCATTTCGAAAAGAAAATAACCCAGAGATCACTGCGCATTGGAGGATTTCAATTTGGCCACTGTTATTGAAAGCTGCTTTCGAAAGATTACATGAAAAATAATCATACGACAAATAAATTTTTGCCTTATATGTCAACTTTTTATTATATGCGATGCAGTGAAGTGCGATTTGCTTTCAAACAGGATGCAGTTATTTTAGTTGAAAAAAGTCGCTCTGGAAGCTTTCAAATAATGAGGCATAACTAGCTAGTGAACAAATTATGTGTGCTTGAAGAAAATAATTGAAGCTAATAAAGTAATGCGCACTGCACTTGACAATCGAAATATCTAGTCGGTTAAAGCTAGTGCATGTTGTGGAACATTTTGCCAAGACCTTGTTAGGAGCTCATCAGCGGCGCGTTAGCTGCTCATCGTGATTGCAGTGTGAATACTTGAATTTGCAATGTCAGCTGCTATGTAGCAACTGCTCCGCTGCTCAATATGCACGACTAGACGAAGCTGTCTCTCTTAGAGGCTGATAAAGGGCTGCCAACTGCCGCCACCCTAGGGCAGAAAGCTCTGAAAGAGAAGTCAATGATGATCGTCTGCAACTCTTATAGACCCGACGCGCCGGCGCGTTCATCTTGACAACTGCAGTTTCCCATAATCCGTAAGCACACCGGTGCGTCGGATAGCAAAAACAATCCTATTTCACATGCAAATAGAGCTTCTCTCTAATTTAATTAACATGACAAATGACGTTTGCAAATTGAAGCAAAAAATAAGAAAAATTTTCTTTTCATTATTATTAAACTAAAGAAGCAATTCAACGCTCTACCATACCATACCATATCATAAAAAACGTAACAGATATCTTCTACTGTTTTATTTATTGAATTATCAAAAATTATTAAAATCATTTTGTTTGTTTCATTGTTCTTAGTGCGAACGATGAAGACAATTTCTCAAAGTGCAAAGAAAGAATATTAATTCACATGATATATGAAAAAAATATGAACAAAAAAATGCTATTGATAAGTTTCATTTCATTTCTATAAGATATATACTGATTAAAAGCGAATTATATATATATAATCTTTGCATAACGTTTCTCCCCGAATTTTCTCTTTTGTCAGAAAATTTTCAAACAAAACAATAATGCAAAGTCCTTGGACAAAATTTAGTCCCCTAGTCTTGTATCTATAGCCCAATGCTCTTTTAAATGTTAATAATAAGTTTCCATTTCCAAGAAAATTTCAATTGAACAAAAATGAGAAAAATGAACAGCTCTTGAATTTATCGTCCAAACAATTGGTCGCACTGCAGCAGCACAACAGTTTCATTTTGAGCAATTGTTCAAATATTAAAAATATTTTCAATAATACAGTTCTACTCAACAGAATTGCAGTGCTTCGCTGTTTCTGTTAAATTATTTCTGCTCCATGCGCAGTACATAAAGGCAAAATTGATTAAATAATATGCACTATATGCTATGCAAATATTGCATTTTCAACACAGGCATCTGATTGGACTTTGGTAATTATTCGAATGTTTAATTAATTACTTCGAAACAACATGCAGGCAAAGTAAATTTCATACATGTAATAGTAATAATAATAATAATAATAGCAGTAGTGGTGTTTAATTGCCCCACTTAGCACAAGGAAAAGCAACATGCCTTCATATAGAGGAAAAAAGAAAGCACGGTTGCAAATATTAGGCGTTTGTTGAAAAATTAAAAATTTTGCAAAAAACAACTGAAAAATTTGAAAACCGAAGCTGTGATATATTATTCATCATTTGTTACTGCTCAATTTCAAACTTCACTCAAGCATCAGTTGAATTGTTCTTGGCTGTATGTGGTGAAACAATGGTGGTGCCGCATTTATATATTTTTTTTCCTCTTTGTTCAACTTTGTCCGTGATAAATGTGAATAATTCAAATGTATTACACGAAATCAATTTATAATAAATTAATCTCATTTTACATGCATAAAAGATCAATTCGATTGAAACTTATCACTGCTGATCAAATTTTCAGCTTAAAAAATTTATATCAGGCATCTGGCATGCGTCGAAGTAAGTAAGTAAGTAAGTAAGTAAGAATAGCAGTATAACAAAGAAGCTACTGCGGAAATAATTATTTCTCAATGTGAATGTTCAGCATGAAAAATGCTTCGTTCGCTCAGTTGTATAGTAAGCAGTGCTGCGCGTGATAAAAGAGAACTGAAAATCATTACACGCGTATATTCAAAGAAAGTATTTCGTTTGAATATTGCAAGCAATAAAGTGTTATTTATAAGTTGGAATTTTTTTTGTCAAACTGATTTAAAATTTATTACTAATTTATTTGATTTTAAATTTCTGCATCATATTTAAAAAACAGCTTTTCGAGAGAATAATTTTTTAGCTACATCTTGATTTATGTCACAAATGTCGTCGACCAGGACGCTTGCCTGTGAACATTTTGGAAAATCTCTGTAGAGAAACAAGAAATCAATTCTAGCTGCAAACACAAAGTGCAGGAAACGTTAATAAACCACTAAATCTGACAATTTCTAAACCAACGTAACATTTTCAAAATAAATCCTGCATTACAGTTTGAAATCATTTTACAAAGACGATGGATGATCAACTGCTTGCAATGGTTCAAATTCCATTTCACAAAACAACTTTAATGAAATTTATTATCAATGAAAGCTCAAAAATATGCACCGCAAAAAGTTGAAGTATAATTAATTAAAAATTTTCCGTTTTATTCTTTTCGTGTAAATTTTGTAAACATAATAGTATTAATTTTTGAAATATTTTAATTTTAAATCCCATTATTGAACAATTATCATTCTCTCCTGAGCACCTGTTTGGATGTGCACTTTACAAACTGCTTTAAACATAAAATTCTGTGAAAACAATGCAAAGACGACTGCATATTCATAGTTGAAAACAATTTTTGCAAAAATTGGCACTATCGAGAACGTTATGACGAAAAATGAATTTGCATTTAATGCTTATTATCCGAATTAAATGCTTTGTGATAAGCAAACAATGAACGACAGTTGCTGGGAGTTTGGAGAAAGAAGAAAAAAAAATTAATCAACAACAACTGCCGATATGCTACGGCAAAGCACCTCTATCGACTCTTGGCAAATAGTTAGTTGATGATGAGAGGATGAGTAAAAATTGATCAAAATGGATAAGAAATTAATTTCCAACTGACGGTCGCTTCTAACGGTGAATTCATCTTTTTGCAACTCTATCACCTTACAATCAATCAATAAAAAATCAAAATTAAAAAGTTAAATAAAGTTTTAAGCAGTAAAGTTATGTGGAAAAGAAAAACATTAATTGTTAGTGGTCTAACTTGCATTAATTTATCTTATGATAATAATAATTATTATTATCACAATAATGTAGACGTGAAATAAGCATAGATGATAAACAAGCTTCGTCTGTTGAAGGTGGAATTCATTCACTTTCACTGGTTGTTGTTTCTTTGTGGACTACGTTGAATTGCATGCAATGATGCACTTCAAATGAAAGATGACTATTCACAATTAGCAAGCAAAATAATTGCACAGTGCTTGTTTTGATAAAAATTGCTTTTTTCATATTTTTCAAACAGTGAAAGACAACAATTGTCAAAAGTTAGCTTTTAGCAATGCTCCAGCAAGTTTCTTTCAAGCCAAACCGATTATTTATTCGCTCATCATCACAGCCAGTATATAGCATTGCTGTTGAACAGAACAGACTGGTCTCTGATCTAAGAAGCAAGTGGTTCTTGCTTAGATGCAAACAAGTGAAGTAAACTTTTACAAATATTGTCAAAAATAATTCTCAGCCAACATCTACCAACACTAGTATACTGTCGTAATGAATGTTTGTTTGACAGCGTGGAACTTGAATTGTGAACAACAAATATGCATGAATTTCGATCAATACAGCTGCTCGAGCTTTGCTTGAATAAAGAAAGCCTGACAAGCGCAAATTGAAAAAGATACTAAAAGATTCACTTCAGCCGAATTTTTTAGTTTCTCTCAAAAGTAACAAAAATAAAATTAAACGATGAATGAATGAAACAACAAACAAATGTTATTGGAGGAGGTTAATTTTAAGAAAATATAAAAAAAAGCATTATTCAGTTGCTTTGTGAAATTGAAATTATTTTCATAAAATAAAACTGCTTCGAATAATCCACGACTGCTGCAGCATTTCAAAACAACTCAATCACTTTTAGTTCTTCAAGAATTTCTTCCAATGACAACTCTTACATGTCTCGTTGAGATCAGTAATATTATCTTTTACTGATATATAAAGTTGCGCGCTCACAACTTGAACAATTCAAAAATGAAGTACCGTCATTAAATTGAATAAATAATAATAATAATAATAATAAGATAGAAATCCTTTTATGCATACTTTCTATTCATACTAGCTTGAAAGTGAATAATTTCAAAATTGCGAAAGATTTCACAATTCAAGCTTTGCTCACATTTCATCCTCTAGTCATAAAATTTACATATTCCAATTTTGAATACAGAACAATTGCTTGTTTGAATGCAGCGTTGTAAATTGAAACACTTTAAAAGTAGTGCAAGGAAATGTTGAAATCAATTCTTTTTTCATTAAGCGTTCAACTGTTAAATAAACATTTGCAAAATGAAAGGGTTCAATATAAGTGAAAGTCTTTATTGAGTTAAAGCTTTCACTAAATTATCAGAGACAGTATCATGCTTGGAAATCGGCTATTCTGGTCAATACATTGTCATTTAGCGGAGCTTATTTGTTAATGAAACATCCTATTAATCTGTCAGAGAGCTTTTTTTCCAAAAAATCTCATTTCCGGTCTGCAAAGCTGGAATTAATCATATTGATCTATTCGAACAACATTCATTCAACAATTATAATAACTTCTTCACAAATGACAATGAAAAGCGGTTCCCCCCTCCCTCCCTCCCTCTTTTATTTAAAGTTACTCAAAGATAATTAATAATTATAAAATTCAAAGTATAGTATATAATTTGTGGCTTCGCTAATTCAATCTTGGTAATGCGAAGCAAAAACTGTTCAAGAAAATATGCATCATCCATCTATTTATCCCAGTTGTCAAATAAACTGAAATTGAACAGCCAGCAAGCTATTTTTGCTCTGCTGCTTTCATCATTTGCTGTTTTGATGAAATTCAGAAAACACTTTTGCTTTTGATCACTTGGCAATTTAAATAATAATATATAAACATCTGAATGATCAAACAACGGAAAAAATAACTAACTTCCTCGCAACAAGAAATGAACGCCTACTTTTATTCAACAATTTTGAGCAATCTCGTCTCAATCACTATTCTTCAACGTTTTGTTTCAAATTGCACAAACAATCTATAGCTGCTCAACATTTTTCACCAGCGCTTAGCAAAAAATAAAAATTTAAAAAATGATGCACAACATTTCTGTTGAGAGAACTGTTTTCTAAAGACCAAAATCTCAAACAACAATGAAGGAACAATTAATTTTTCCAGCAAATTCAGCATATTCTCTGATACTAGACTGACTGGATGTATAGAAAATAGAACCTCGCTGTGTTGCATCTTACAGCTTGGCTTGGAAAATATTATTGCATAACCGTTGATTAAAATGATTATTATGTTTACTCAATTTGTATTTCACTGTAATTGCATAAGCCTTTCAGTTCACATTTTCCTCTTCACTTTCATTGATGATTATAATAATCAATCAACAGCACAGCACATCCGCTGCTAATGAGTTCTCCTGAAACTGTGTGAATGTGTTGTTAACATTAGTATTTCAATAGTTGGATAGTTAATATTCGGAACAATTATTAAGTTAAAAAAAATTATCAAAGATAATCGAATAAATTAAAAGTGGTAAATAATATTAGCTGATTTTTCTGCTTTTTGTTTCTTTTCTAAAAAACCCATTGGCTTGCTTGCTATTGAAAAATAAAAGTGTAAAATGTTGAGATGTAAAAGAATGAAAAAAAAGCAAACTTTAGCATAGGATATTTCTTGCTTTTTATTTATTTCAGCTTATTTTTTATGCCGACTCGATCGTCAAAATTTTACATTTACTTTTGGAAAGATACTTGATAATATTCATACACTAAAAAATTGCTTGCAAATAACAATTTCACTCGGTGTTTTTTGAATATCGAGGGAAAGATTTATTGAGAAAATGTGTGTTTTATTTACTTGCGTTTGTTTCGCACAAACTTTCACATCTGCTATTTAGCTATGCAAGTTGGAAGAATTTTCACATATAACATTACTACTAGTTATCTTGACTTTTCCAAACGTGTCTCCTCTATATATATATATATATATATATATATTTCTACACAAGTAGTATAATTGTTGGAATGAGAACTTCAAAAAACTATATATATATATATATATATATATATCTGCAAATATTACTTCCTCAGTTCTTGATACTGAATGCGCACTTGTCGCCGTCGTCGTCGTCGTCGTCGTCGCAAAGCAAACGTCACGGAAAACAAAACGTAACAACACAGGCTTATTTAAACACATTGATTGTAAAATGTGGAATCTTGTTTTTCATTCCAATCACTCAAATGAGAAAACTGAAATATGCCTGCCTGAATTCTTCATCAGTAACCATCAAAATGTGGATAATGAAATCATTTTGACTATTACAAAAAGAAAAACAAAAAGGAAATAAAAATCAACTCTGCGCTTCTGACAGAGTGATTGAAAATTCATTAAACATAAATAAAGGATGAGTGGACTGTGCTTAAGATTAAAAAATGACCATCGTACGACTTAATGAAAAGCATAAATAAACATACTGGTTAAAATGAGAAAAAAAAGAACAGTATTTCAATAAATGAATATGAAGCTTTTTTTTCAAAAAAAAATAACTGTTTGCTTTATTTCTTTAAACAAGATTGAATAGACGGATCAGTTGAAAGCGTTAATGTGTTTGTAAAGTACATTTGTATGTATCCATTCGACAATGACGGATATTGAAATGCGACGAACGATCAATCACTAGAATGCATTCTAATCTGTTTAGCTAATTTTGATTTTGTGCCAACCTTTTAAGAAAACAGAAATCCCATTAAGCATTATACAATTCTGTGAAAACTGTGTTGATATTATTATTATTATTACTACTACTACTACTACTTTTACAACACGCGCATGTTAGCATTGTGAATGAAGCCTTTGCAAAATCAATTGTAACATCAGATTGTGAGCTTTTAGGTAAACTAAAACTTGATGACCCCCGAGTGCTCATCATAATATGAAAATTGTGCTATCTAGCAAAGCAAAGAGGCGGCTAAAAGCGTCCGCTAAAATGATAAGAAGAACCGGCGACGCAAAAGCTAGCAATTTCCGTCTTTTGTTCAATCAATAAAAATACCCGCATCTTTGAAAATTACCTTTTATAAATTGCAATCTCCGAAGCTGAATAATAAATTACAAACAAACCGCAACTACACAACTATTATAACAATATGTTTTTATATCACTCTCCATAAAATAAATTAAAAAAATTTATTTTTCAAAAGTTAAAAAATCAATCTAGCAGCATAACGATAGAAAAGGAAAAGAAAAATATTGCTTGGAACAGTAGGTGATAAAATATATTCATTGGTGCTGCCGCTGCTGCTGAAACGCGTACAACTAAAATTAAGCAATTAAAATCAGGAGAAAATAAATAGATATATAGCTGTACATAATGAAGGGGGGAAAAAAAGGAAATGACACTGGTCGTTTGTTCTAATGTTTTTAGCAAAGTATTTCATCTCAGTTATCTGATTTCGAAAGCGGAGAAATAATTATCACAGTTGTGTATGTGTGTGGCTGCTGCTGTTAGTAAAAGCAAGGACAGTTTGCATCGATTGGCAATTAAAGAACGCAGATTAATCATCCTCAAAGAACAATAAAAATTGGTCAGGTCATAAGCATAAATTAGTTCATCTCACTTAGAAGCAGCCAATGGAAGGAAATTCCTTTCTGCTCACTCTGCCTGACTAATGGTCTGACGGTCATCTTTTTAAAGAAACAGCAGCACACTTTTGATCGCTTGATTCATTTACTGAGAAGAGAAGTAGGCAAGGAAAAAGTGAAAGAGAAGCAAAAAGGAAATCATGCATTATGCTTTGGTAAAGAATGTGGATCGATAACGTTCATGAGCTTGTCACCATTTGAAACTGAGTTTCCGAATAAACCGCTGAAACACTAGACAATGCAAATAGCTCGAACTCTAACTAGCAACGATTTCTCCTCATTCAAGCGATTTTTTCTTTTTACAGTCTTTTAATGCAATATGTCACTTTAAGCCGAATTATTAAATTTTCAATAGAACGATCGAATTTCTGACATTCTTGCCAAATGCCAAACATACAGCCAACAACCATCTCTGTATCCCCCACCCCCTAAGGACATCACAGATGTGAATCATACAAACAATCATATCCAACAGTAACACATGCACGCACACACACAAACGAACAAACAAAAAAAATAATAAATATTAATATATAATATTCGATAAAATATCACAGATGAAATAAATGTGCTTTGGAAAAGAAAAAATGACCTCTTCTTATTCAACTGTATTTCTATTTCGGTTGTTGTTAATTTTACATTTTACAGAAAAATATTGCAACAGTAGAAAAACGAATACATTCAATTTGTAAAAGAAATAAAAATAAAAACCTTTTCACAATGTCGAACGTACATGCAGTTCTTCGAATAATTTTGGATTGCTAATGGATATCCCATTTGATTGAAGAAGACTTGCATATTCCGTGCGGATTACTCGGAATCTAATAAAGTAAGATGAATAAAATCGATACATCAGTTTTACTGTTTCAAAAATAGGAGTCAATTCATCTCGATTGTAGCGGAGATGATAACCCATCAACATAAGTATAACGCTACAATGAACAAACACATCGGAATAAATTTTTGCATATTGTTCCTCGAAAACCTGAGGTCATAGATCAAAAGCTGCTGCTGATCAAAATTTATTGAAATTATCTCAACTTAAAGAAAATTGAAAAACGCCAATCTAAAACGCTTGATCTTGTTTATTCCAATTATGAACACTTTTGATTGAATCTGAAAATATTACTGGGGAAAAAAAACTGAGCCCTGAATTTTTAATTACTTACTGCGTACATTAGTGTCAATATTAATTCAAAGCAGTATCAATGGAAAATGCAAATTGCTACATTTATTTTTACATTTTATTCAGTCAGATATATTTTCATCCAACAGAACAACTTCTTATTATGCCAACTCTCATGCAAATGCATTTACGGACCGTAGATTGTATTTAGATAAATAAATATGAACTAATCAGATAATTATGCTTATATTATAGTTTGAAATTGTCAGAGTTCATCAGGTGAAAATTGATCAATAGATAAATAAATAAATATATATATATACATGCATGCATGGTGTGTGTCCCTGTTTGGCACCCGCTGATGAAAATGAAGAGCTGAGGAACGAACGCTTTGCTTGCAACCTGCGACAAGTGCATATTGCACGCGCAAGTTGGCCTGAAGAAAGTAGCAATTGATCAAATGCAAATGATCGTATTGAAGCTTATTGAACTAATGGTCAATGGTTGTCCAGTTCAAGCAGTGGACAACGCAGGCAAAACAGCTTGTCAATATACATGCTTAAGCGAAAGGACAAATTCTGAGATAAAGCTGAACAAATACGCGTAGTTATTTATATAAAAAAAAGCAAAAAAGTGCGCAATAACAAAGAAGAAGGAATTATATTACCTCCGTCGGCGTAATTTTCCGTGCCGTAACCATCCTGCAATCCGTTTGCCCAGGTACCTGTATACCTGGCATTTGAGCTAGTGCTGTGCCGCACACCGTACCGACCTTTATATCCTTGAGTCCATTCGCCTCGGTAAACCCATCGTCCACGTCTTTCCACTCCCAGTCCGTGCCGCTTTCCATTTTGCCATTGACCATCATACGTATTACCGCTTGGCCAAGCGTACACGCCAGATACTTCAAAACCATAATGCCAAGCGCCAGAATATTCACCCTGGCCTTTCGGTCCAGTGCAGACACCGTGCCCGTGTGCTTTGCCATCTTCCCAACCACCGCAGTAAGTGCCGCCATCATCAAAATCAAATCGGCCTCCGTTCATAATATGACCTTTTTATATAAATAAATATATAATAAATAAATAAATAAATAATTGTTTATTTATTTATTTATTTATATATTTATCTACTAAAATATACATATATGTATAAAACTACATATACATATACATATATGTATATATACAATATAGGTAGGTAGGTATATGTACTGTGTTTATTTGTATGTATGAAGATAGGTAGGTATATATATATATGTATATATATGTATCTGTATGTTATTCAGTATTGTTGAATAACAAACAGGAAGAAAGGTGTGGACCGGGTGTGGCTGCCGAATGACGGCCAGCATTTCACCGCGACAACAGTAGCAATGACGGCCATGCGTGGCGCGTTCGATCGGCTCCTGCCACTCGTCGGCTATGATCGATCAACACGATCGTTGTACCGCCGTTTAATTCTTGTGAAAACAGTAGAACACTTTGAATATATGCGAACGCAAGTGACTGACACTCAAAAAGCCAAGGTTGATTGTTTGTAGTGTAGAATAGAATAGAATTTTTCCACTTGTTCTTCTTCGTCGGATAAATGTATATATATATATATATATATATATATATGTATATGTATATGTATATGTAGAGGCAGAGGAAAATTCAGATATCAACTTTTCAGTGTAGCAAATGTTGGGAAAGAGAAGCAGAAATTTCCCTCTCAAATTACAAGAATATAGAAAGAGTTGTTGTTTTCACCGCTGATCTTTGCTTTTCATTAACCTTGATCAAGAATCTCTCTTCAACTATATGAAAATGCACGTGTACGTACGTGTATGTATAATTTGTGTGTAGCGTGTTGTGCGTGCGACGTGCGCGGGGGCGCGCTAGCTGACGAACGGCAAAAGTGAGAAGAAGCAAGCTAGATCAAGCGTTGTTCAACGCTGACTCTTGGCAAGAAGCTTCAGCGGCCGAAGTTTTCAATGACGCGATAGCGGCCGGATGGGAGAACAACGCCACACCAGTGGCTGCCGCCAGTGGTGGGCGGGAACTGCCTTCACTGACGAATAGCAAACGCGGACGTTTTGGCTCTTCACCATCTAGCCGCTCCTCCCATTGCATTCCATCAATGTTACTCTTCGATGGGACGAGACTGAAATATTCATTCTTCTTCTTCTTTTTTCTTTTCACTTTTTTTCTCCACATGTACACACACCCACAACAACAATATATATATATATATATATATATATATCCGTTGTATATTGTTATGCTTCATAAATATATATATATTTTTTTTTTCTTTATTATATATTCATTATTATGTACTTTGCATAATAATAATTATGCATAATAAATAATATATAAATATTTCTTTTTCATTTTCAACTATCATCATTTGTTTTACAATTTTGATGTTCATCATTTGATTGACATTGTTACTCCTACTCATTGTTTATTTCGATTCTTCTAGATGAATTGCTTCTATTTGTTCGCAGTTGTCGCAGAAATTCTGCCAACGTGCGCTACTTAAAATTTTAGCTTAGGCCAGAGAATTGAGATAACGAAAACAAGGGGCTAATTGGAATGGAAAAAGCAACTCTATATAGCCTCTATAGGAGAGAAGTTGGAAAGAAATCTATCAAAATAATATCAAGCTCCACTGGTTGTTGTTATTAATGTTAGCTTGTTGGCGGATTTGTGAAAGGCCACAACCAATATAACCGGGCGCCAATGAGCAGTCTGCCAATGTTCTTCTGCTCAGAAATTGTCCAGAATAATGAAAGCCACAAATGTGCCTGCCTGCCTGCTTGCATGCATGCATGCTTGCATGCTTGCTGCTCTCTCGGCTAACTTATTTGTGTTATCTGCTGATTTTGCTGGTTGTTGAAAAAGAATGAAACTGAAACAACTGACTAATCGATTGAAACAGACAACAGAAAATGCTTGGGGGATAAGCTTGCACAGCTCCCGCCCCACTTCTGACGTCTTCAGTCAGTTCAAATCGGCTCGACCGCATTCGGTTGTCGACTTTCTTCTTCTTACCATTTTATTCAATTCTGTACCATTGTTCCTCACCGACGTTCCATTATTTATTATTTATTCTTGTCTTTGATTTTCCATACATCACCCCTAATCATTATCATCGGGAATTTTATTTAAAAAAAATTTTTTTTCTTTCAATTATCCATTCATTTGTCAACCCTGATTTCATCCATCTTTTCTGATCAACACTCACGTTACCCAGTCTATTAGAAAATTAATTACTAACAAATTTCCTTTCTGCTACTGTTTCAAGAGAAAAAAAAATTTTCTTTTCTTGATTTATCCAGAAAATAATCATTGCCAAGACATGTACTACTCGTTTTCTCATTTACAAATCAAACTGTCCCAAATCATGTTCTACACTTTGTTCACATTGAATTATGAACAAAATTCATACCGCTTATTATTATTCAATATAATCAAAGTATTGGAAAATTTAAAGAAAGAAAACTCACTTTTTAAAAGTTTTGCAACAAAATTACAAATTCTCAAATAAGAATGATCATTGTTGAACGGAGTAAAGTTCTTTTCTTTTTTACTGTAACTAACCAATCAAATCAGCTGGAAATATCTGTTTATCTATATTTCAGAAAATTAAAATTAAATCATCTTCATCATAGCGGAGAAAAATTTTTCAAAACATTTATTTATTCACCATTTTATTCAATTGTATGAAATAGTTAATAGTTAGTTACCTTTGCGATTTCAAGAAAAAAGAAACAACCATGAATATTTGAATTATTAATGCGAGGGAATAAATAATATGCAAAATCCAGTTGACGGTGTTTGTTTGTTATGCTTGTTACTTGATGTAAATGAATTGTACATTTTAATTAAAATTAGGTTCACAGGAACGGATAAAATTTGTAGAGAAAATATGCTCAAACTCATAAAATCAATAATTAAAGTAATATTGAAATGTGAAATGGATCGCTTGAACAGGGCAGAGGAAAAGAATTTTGAAAAGCAGGCAACAACAGTCAACGTAACGTATAAATGGTAAAGGATATATGTTGAAATTCTTTCCAAAATTCATAAAAGAGAAAATAAATAAATAAATGTATACATATATATTTTATATAATATGAAAAATATATATCAAGTGATTTTCTAGTAGAATAAAATTATTCGATCTTAATTTTTTATACATTTCACGTGCCTTGAAAATAGCTACAGTATGCGTTAGTATGCATAAAGTTTGTAATTTTTGTTCTGGTAATTTTGAACTTTAATTTTTAATTTTGCCATTTTTATTTGTATTGAACTATACAAACTGAAGTAATATTTTTTTAAAAAACATATAATGTGAATATTTATTTCAGTTCAGCAAAATGTTGAATTTTTCTATTCAACAACGTATTTGATAAATCTGATTTATTAATGATAATAATTGTTAACAAGCAACAGAATTTAAAAATACAAAGAAAAACAAGTCAATAAACGTGAATGTAAAAGGAATACAGCAGAATTGGTAAATCAAGTTATTTTTGAAATGGTCGAAAAGAAAGGGCCGATTAATTTGGAGATTATCTAATTTAAATTGGATAAGCCGTAACAAGGCCTTGATATCGGTTAACGATGACCATAACAAACGAGGAGACGCACAGAGCGTTCATCGTTCTGCTTATGTTCACCACAGAGCAACCGATGGGTTCTTCTAAGGATGCAAATGCATACATTTGATTTGGAAATTGTTCAATCCATCTTTGACTTAAGCTGAAAAAGAGAAAAAAAACAGTAAAGCGTTTGTTTTCAAACAGATCAATCAACAAATAAACAAACAAATAAATATTTACGGCGCTGTGGCTTTGGTGATCGCTTTGACCAAATGATACTCGCTGAAGAAGTAAGATGGGATCCGTTTGTCGAACCTTCCGAACCATTTATGAGCATTCTTGCGACATCCGTGCTTGCTCCAAATGTGGGCCACAACCTCACGACGAACCCGGATGTTCAATTTTGCGTTCAACTTCTTGTAGATCCTGTCGATAATTCTGTTCTGTTTGATCTCGTGCTGAACAGATGACGTTCGATTCTCATCGCGGAAATGTCTCATTTTTCCCATACGAAAATTGTCGAAGTTTTTCACAGCAGCGAAAAACAGCGTAGCAGACTGTACGACGAGCTGAGCAAAAATGACTTTGTATCCCGGTTGTTCGTCCCTCCAGTGTGTGTGTGCCTTTTAATGCGTTTTACTTTAAAGTGGAAAAAAGTGAAAATTCAAAAAGTTTAAAGTTTGAAATTTACAATCTTCCACGGGTAATTGTTTAAAGTTTCTTTTCTTTTTGGAAACTGAAAATTGTATTTTCGAGAATTTCAAAATCAAAATAATCCACAAAAGATAGAAGAAAAGAAAAGAAAAAAATATGTGTGATGGATGCTTGCCAATGTACAAATCTTTACCTCTTTTAGTTCGTTCGTTTGTTCATTCGTTGCGCATTGAATTGAACCGATAATTTAGTATAAATTTCCATAAATAAACAGTATCCTCCTTGCTTTTTTTTGGTGTTTTGTTTGAATGAACTGCAACAGTGGGAATCGATGAACAACATACATAGATACAGAAGAGAAATATTTATTCGAAATACAACTTTTTTTCAACTTGTGAGAAAAGTTTTGTACATATTTTCATCGCAACGGTATCAACCGAAGCTTCTAAAAAATTGACTATATTAAAAGAAAAAAATAATAATAAATTGATACGGATCAACGCGCACTGTTCACACGCAGTACACAGTTCAAGGCAGTCAGAAACAAAAAAAAGGTCTGATAAAATTTGAGGTGCGCAACTAAATTTTCTTTTTGTTTGACGGGAAGGGGAGCTCGTGGAAGAGTGGGGACAGGGGCCGGGAGGCAGGATATAAAGGGAAGGAGAGCAGGGAGGGGGGGAAAGATGGAAGAGGAAGACGAGCAGCGTCCAAGTTCACGCATCGGTTGAGCTAGTTATAGTTTCAAGAACAACAACAGTAGAAATCATTTATAGGGGAACGGGGCTGAAGGGAGGCAATTCGAAATATAATATGAAATTAATAACTAATAATAATGATAAACTGATCGCATGGGTTGTGGAATTGTTTGAGAAAAATGCGTCGAAAAGAAAAACTCCAACTCATCTTCTTTCTGCACATCCTGGCATTGCACGAACGGACATGAACTTGGATATGGACGCATGCCTTGTAGGGAAAATATGAGAAAGTGTAGTATTTTTGTTGTGTTGCTCTATTTGAATAATTTCTTCTCTCTTTTCAATTCTTTGGTTCAATTTCAAGCCCAACATTGGCCTAGGCTTATTTATTGTACCGTCGTAATTTGAAAAGTTGGTCTAATTTGACAAAGACAACGGTGTGTGTGTGTATGTGTGCACACAGCACAACACAACACAACAAGTTTCAGAGAAAAAATCGAGCAGCTATCATGTTGATGATGATGATGGTGGTTCAAAGTTAACCCCCTCCGTTCTCTTCTCTTCCCTTCCCTGCCCCACCCCGCCCCACCCATCTGCTCCCCTCTTCCCACCAAAAAGAAGAAAAAAGTCTACGCATCCATCGCAACAAGAAACAAATAATAATAATAATAATAATAATAATAATAATAATTGCACGCACAGTAGAATTAATTAATTGTTCAACGGTTCGCAGTTGGTTTTTGTAGCCACTGAGCACCAGGGTAAGGTAGTGGTGCCATGATGCCGTTCAGCCAAAAAAATGCAACAGACAATAACAAATGGGTAAAACAAAAAAAATTATAAAAAGGAAAAAAGTTTTAAATTAAAAGAAAAAAAAACAACCACAATCGAATCAAAATTGTTCGATGAAATATATAATTCTTTTTCTTCTTCCTTCTTTGCAGGTGATGCAGATTTGAGAGAACAGAAAAAAGAATTGTTATCACAATGCAGCAGTGGTGGTGTGGAAGTGACGGTGATGATCGTAGTAAGAGCATTCGGTGAAAAAAAATGGACATCATTGTCCAACAGTTTTACCAACTGCGGCCATTCAGCCGAGCAGGAGGTGTAATAAAAACAATTATACAGTAAGGGGGTGGGGGTGGGCGTGATTGTAGGGAGGAGGAGGAGGAGAATGAGGGGTTGGGGAGAAGAGGAGGGGCGGTGATAGGATGTGATTTGAATTGAACCGGATTGAACTGAACTGAACTGAACTGAATTGAATTGAATGGATTTGATGCGATGCGATCAGCCAGAAGTATACACTGCCTCAACCTGATCAACAACAAGGCGTACAAGGCGCTAAAGTAGCTCGTATTGCCTCAAGTGGATTCTTTGAATTATATCACGGCAATCGTTGAACACTCTTCGAATATTTTCCGTATCCACTGCACATGTGAAATGAGGATAACAATGGTGCCGGCTGTCACCGGTAGCCGTCGAAATAAGCTGCAACAAAAAAATATCCGATGTCGCGGTAAATGAAATTATTCTACACCAAATATGGCAAAAAAGCACAGGAAGGAACTATAAACATGCATAATTTTACAACAGCATGACAATAATTAGAACATTGACAACAACAACAACAACAACACTAATACTAATACTAGCAAGCAAAGTGACTAACGAGCAGAATTATCATACGGTTAAAAGAAGAACAAGAATACAATAAAAAAAGGAAATCAAAAATACAAACAAACAAACAAAAAGTGCCATTTCAAAATATCTGCAGCAATGTGCATAGAAATAGCAAGCGGAATTAATTTTATTTATAATCCAAAAATTTTTCGAACAAAATGGCAAAACAGAAAAATGCTCAAATAGCCGACAACAACAACAACAACGAAACAAACAAATCATCGAGTACAGTCACCGTGCGTGCACTTTCAACTGATATATATATATATATTCAACGAATAATAGAAACAAAAATACAATTGAAAATAAACAACAACAACAAAACAATAATAAATATTTTAAAATTTAAAAATGCAAGCTTCTGGTAAAAGATTCGCAAAAGAAAATATCAAGCTGTTGCCTGTGTACAAAAACTGCGTGTGTATAATAAACAAATAAATAAATATATAGATAGATAGATAGATAGATGGTGTGGAATTGCCGTTATTATATATATAAGTAAAGCGCCAATTGTGATTTGATTTGCTAATTTCGCAATGGAATTGGAAGAGCGCAAGCGTGATAAAAAAAAAACCAAACCAAACCAAAACAAAACAAAATTAACAAAATAAAGATCCGCTTCGGTGAGAAACTTTTGCATATGCAAATTGATCGCTGCGAACAACAACCGACAAGAAATGCAACGGATGAGATTAGAAATAGAGTCGTTGGAATGTTTTTTTTTTGGTCGATGCCAAGCAAAGGGTGGTCACTGAATCAGCTAGCCAGTTGGGTTTGGATTGAAATTTCGTGATCAAAAAACAAACAAACAAACAAAATCCAATCCATACCTCGTTGAAAAGAGAAAATAAATCCAAAGCGGTTTTGGTCTCATAATCGAGGCAGAGATTGAGTTGCAAATATTTTTTTGTTTTTTGTTTTGTTTTGTGTTCTGTGTTAAAAGATGAATGATGCTTTGTCGAGGAAAAGCTGACGACGTATAATATTTCGACAGTTGTCGAAAACGCGCCTCACGTTAGCGGTATCTAACGCGCACGTAAAGTGCGGATAAATGTACCGATAAGTTCGCGATACTGATGAAGAATTGTGGCTAGAATGAAACGAAATGACAATTGGTCGCGCTCACATCGCAACTAATTAATTCAAATTTTCAAAATAATTAATTATTAAAAAATATTTTGTTTTTCCTACAATTTCTGCTTTCTCTCTCAGTCTCAACCTCCCCTTCTCTCCTTCTCCCTCGCTCTCTCTCGGTCTCTCTCTGCTGTGTGTGTTGTTCACTTTTACCAAAAAAACGAAAACTAAAAAACAAACAAACAAACAAATAAACGAGAGGAAGCATAAAAAACAAAAACAAATAAAAATTAAAATAAAAAAATGAAACTTTTGCAGAACCTTCTCAAAGCGTGCAACGTCAACGTGCCACCGCGGCCAGTTTGCACCAGCGGCTTTGCCGACGCACTTTCCTCAGTCAACACGCACGGCAAAGGCACGCCCGCAGCCTGTTCACGCATGCTAGGTAGACACAGTTTCTAAAAAGACAGACACACACACAGTCCACAGAGCAGCAAAGGACAACGACAACAGACACATCCAACAACGGAGCATATATAACAGTATCGTATATTACACAACACATTACAAAACAACAACATAATTACCAGAAATTCGCCCCGAATAAAATACTTTGCTCTCACTACGCAAGGATCTTCACCAGGTTCAAATTGAGCTAAAAAATTTTAATAACACACTCCTTTACAAATCAGTAATCAATGAATAAAGAAATATTTTATGCAATACAATACAATACAATACAATACACACCATCTACGACAAACTAACTAGACTAAACTAGACTAGACTAGTGTGCTTTTGCTTCCGATGAGCAATCGATTTCGTAAAAAAATATTTGCATAAAAATAAAAAGAAATAAAAGAACACCAACAAACATAGATAATTGGACAAAATTAAAATTAAAAAAAATTATTTTTTCTTGCAAAAAATATATACATTAAAAATCGACAACAACAACAACAACAACAGCAACAGCAGCAACAACAGCATCTACTACTACTACTACTATTAATACTACAGTAAGAAAAAAATTAGTAATTAAGTTTTACATATGAACTGTAGAGTATTGTAGAGTTCGACTGTAACTTACCATCGGAAGGGATCAGATAGTTGGAATATTCAGGAAAGTAGTCTTCGAGCTTGTGCCTCCCCGATTTGATCTTCTCCGCAAGCAGATCTTGCTTATTGAGAAAAAGAATAACTGAGATTGTTTTGAGCCACCTGAAAAAGATGAACAAAAAAATTTAATTTTTTTAAAAATAAAAATAATTTGAAACTTCGCATCAGTCTATATATATATATATGTAAATAAGCGGACCTGTTGTTCCAAATTGATTTGAAAAGACTCAACGACTCTCGAAGCCTGTTGACAGTTTTATCTTCCAAAAGGACCATATTGTAAGACGACGATGCGCAGACGAATATGACGGCCGTGACGTCGTTGAAGCATTGTATCCATTTCCGACGTTCGTCTCTTTGACCACCGACATCGAACATACTGTATCAACGATATAAAAGTTAATAATAATAATAATAAATCAATTGATCAATCAATCAATCAATCAGTTACTGAAAGCGAACTTTGTCCACTTCGAATTTTGTTTCAAAAATGCCAGTCGTCATCACACGACACCGCAGGATATCCTGTTAGTGCAAAAACAATAAACAAACAAATAAACAAGCAAACAATGAAACAAACAAATACCTGTTCAGAAGGTGTATAGTCAATTTTGCGCACCTCGTCTATTTTATCAAGAAAACTAAAAAAGAAAAAATTTCAAAATCCGCTTCAACACATCTCTCTCTCTTTCAAACTCTGCGTTCAAACATACTATTTGGCACAGTCGATCAACTGGTACTCGTTGGACCGTTCGTAAGAGGCTTGAACTCCCTGATCTCTCCACAAATTTTTGACACGATCAAAAAAATCCTGCAAAAAATAAACATCAAACAGATAAATAAATAAAAATGTGAAATTATTTCTTTCAACAACATCTACCCTTGTAAACAAACAAACAAGCAAAACAAAAAAACTCATCTCACGTCAGGATATTGAAAATCAGGAGCGGAAGCCACTTCGAGCATATAGCGAACGTGTTCCATGTTCGATGACTTTTCCAAACGTATTGGCGGACTCAATTCTTCCATAGATTTCACAATAACCTGTAAAAATTGCCCAATCAAAATTTATTCGATCCTTTATTTTTTATTATAAATAACAAAACGATTACCGTAATCGAATCTCTTATATTTCGTTTAATGTCTGTAATTTTATCTCTTCGTTCCCTTAAATCAGATAATTATTTGAATCTTGTTAACACCACTGTTGTTGTTGTTGTTCATTACCGCTCACTGAATCCGTTGATGTGAAGAATTCTCATCTGCTTGACGATTGTACTTTTCCCAGATTCTCCAGCACCTGTCGAAGAATATTCACAAGATATGCAAATTATTTTTGTCCAATCAAAGAAAAAAAAAGGATATTTTACCAAGCAAAAGCAGTCGATGAGTGGCGCGGTAGAGTTGTTTGTCCTTTTGCAATTGTTCTTCGATTTGTTTATTAACACGTTTCTGCTCTTTTGCTTCTTCGTCAGCCGCATCCCGCGATACACAAAGCCTCATGATCACTGGAAAAAATTAATGCAAACCAACAGCGTTGAAAATTTTTACAAAAACAAAAAACACACAAAAAAAAAATTCAAATACTAAACTTCCTACTTCCCATCCGAATGATGTGGAACAGGTCCGCAAGTGGTGACAACTGGCCTGAAAGCAAATCCGATATTGTATAATTGATCATCAAAAAATTAAAAAAAAACTATACAATTAATATTTAAATTAATAAAGTGTGAAATTGAAGAACACGGGATTTTTTGTTTTTTTTTCCTACTTCTTCCATTACTATTTATTATTATTATTATTATTTAGCTTGTTTTTCACAATTTTGTACAACAGTTATCTGTTTTTCTTGGTTTTGCATTTTATGCATACCAAAAAAAATGGAAAAAATCTTTCGCAATTTTTGTTCTGGCCATTTTCCACAAACAAATCCTGCATTTTATTGATAATTGATATCGTCAGTGTTCTTTTCAACACATTTTCCACGAATAAATTTATCACTTTTCACACTTTGTAAAATTATAATTGAATAATATAATAAAACTGAAAAATAAATAAATAAAATAAATATATTTGTATGATAAAAAAAGAAGAACAAATCATTACCGTGAAACTGATCCGCCGTTCATGCGCATGCATACAAGTGTATAGAAATAAATAAATATATAATAAATTTGTTGTGCATGTATTATATATATATATATTATTTCCCACATACATATATATACATAAATATATATATATATATTAGAAATATGCGTAAGTTTACGAGCACGCGTGTGCGCGCGTATGTATGTACGGATGTTTGTGTGTACACTTAGATAGCTGAGTCAGAGGCATGTTTTTCGGAACTTCCGTTCGAAAAGCATCTCAGCTCGTGAAGCCGGCAATCGTCGTCAATCAACACGCCTCATCGTAGCATGGAACGCGTTCCGCGACTCGAAGAAACGCAATTGCAGCAAAACGACGTCTCTCTTTCTCTCTATTCTCGCATAAACGCGAAATTGCAAACGCAACGATTATTCGTTCAGTAGGCAAAAAAAAACAAACAAATAAACAAACAAACAAACAAACAAATAAACAAAAAATCAAAAGAATCGGAATTTGGAAAAAAGTTGAAGAAAGTTTGATTAATTGAATTGCCGCGGCCGGCACACGTAGAAACACAATCAAACGGCAGCCACTTTACAACAAGTGTTAACTTGTGGAAACAAAAATAGCACAACACAAACATCAAAAAATTTAAAAAAAAAAGAATTAAAATTACATATTTAATACAATCATGATTGTAGGTGTGAAATTGAAAAAAATAAAAGAAGTAGAAAAAGAAGCAGAAAAATAAACAAAGAAGTGAAAATGCGCGATTCAATTTCAAATCGGCCAAAATTATAAAATAATCCAGCATGTAAAAAAAAAAAGAATTTAATTTCAAAAAGTGACGATGACAATTCCCGGTAGAGTTGAAGAAAGTGGCCTCTGGGTTGTTGTCATTTTTCAATGAAAAATTGTTTCAAATATGATTTACAGGTTGCCTGGCAACCTGTTGATTAAGAAGAAGTTGTGAAAAACAAAAACAAAAACAAAAAACAAAAAAAAAGAAACAACCCCGAGAAAATTCCAAATCTTCTTCTTCTTCTTCATTTTGGAAACTGTACGAAATTCGTACACCAGATTATACTGTATTTATTGTGGAAATGTCACGTTGTTTTTTTTTGCGTCAACAGGAGAACAACAACAACAACAAAAAAATACAACATAAAAGTAAAAATACAGAGAAAAAAAAATTGTACTCTATGTAAATTACGGTGGAACAAAATTGTAAAATTGTCGAAAAGAGAAAATCGATGAATCAAAAAATTTATCGATTAATTTCCACGCGTTCGGACAATTTCTTAAAAACCATCTATTGTGAATTTTTCCACACATGATGAGAAAAAAAAAGAAAAACAAAAATGATAATAGGTCATTTGCAGCGTAGAAGCGCGCGCATCTTACTGTCATTTTTACAACGACCAATAATTATAATTATAATAAGAAGATGAAAAATTTTTTTTTCATACCGCTCGATCAACGTACACCAAAGTTGTTCAATAAATGACCAATCGATTGTACAATTCGGTAGTACAATTTTCAGTCTGCGTTTGGAGATCAAAATGAATGTGGACAAATCAGCTTGCATCAAATCAGAGCAGCTCAACTTTCTCGAACGAGCGCTGAAATAAATAAAACCAATGCAAACGACCGACATTTATATTATTTCTTAACAAACAAACAAAGCTCTAAAATTGAATTTATTACATAAGTAATAATAAATGGAGAAGCATAAAAAGTGCACACACACACACACACACCACATCACGGCACGAATATATATACATGTATATGTATATATATATACAAGTGAAGTTTTATGTGAAGATATTGAAAACGAAAAAAAAATTTGAAAAAGAGAAACAATAAAATACACTACTACATATGCAGAAGATGTATTATTTCT
Organism: Trichinella spiralis; assembly: GCF_000181795.1. Lineage (NCBI taxonomy): Eukaryota > Metazoa > Nematoda > Enoplea > Trichinellida > Trichinellidae > Trichinella > Trichinella spiralis. The sequence goes on from NW_003526948.1 coordinate 2,699,816, forward strand.
TATTTTCTGAACGGTGAACGTGAACGGTGAAAGTGGTGGTGAACGTCGTTGTGAAGCGAAAGAAGAAATAGCAATCGCCTGTGACCACATGCAATGCAACAAAGTTGAAATAACGACTGCATTTTCAATAAAATGCAAAAGTATTAAAATATTTCACTCGTATAAACGATCAATTCGTAAGCAGAAAAAAATAAAATAAAACATTACGAATAGGATGAAAGATGGAAATAAAAACACGGAAAAAAGCAAATAAAGAACATGATATATTGCCCATGGCATATATATATATATTTATTTGTATATATATATACAGGGATTGTTTTCTTGATCAATTTGTTGTGTTCTCACTCGTCGGCTGGGGTTAAAATATGCTCATTAAATGGAATATGATAAAAAAAATTCATTATATTCTTTTTCCTTACCCTAGCGTTGTTGATTGCACACATCTATATCTATATCTATATAGTTCAATATTGAAATGTAGTTGTTGATTTTTTTTTCTTCAAATTTCATATAAATAAATAAATAAAAATACACACAACACAACACAACACAACACACACACAGACACACAAGCGCGAACAAAAGTCGACGAAAAGACACACATGCAAAGATGCACAGGTAAGATGATGATGAGATAGATGATCAGTTGTTGTGGGGTTGTTAGGCTCAATTTCTCAGTTACTGTTTTGGAAAGAAATCGAAGTTGCAGGAAAGAGAAGTTCTTCTCCTGCACCCAATTAGAAACACAAATCAAAATCAATAAAAAAACGAAAAATTTCCGCGTCAAAAGACGGGTAAAATGAAGCCGAACCATAAACCACGCTTATGCACACAAAGAGGCAAACAGGGAGGCAAGGAGAGACACAGACATAGACATAGACACACACACACACACACACACACGTGTGTATCATCATCTACATCATCATCATCATCATCTTCTTCTTCTTCTTCTTCAAGCTTATCTAGCCATTGGAAAACACATTCATTCTCCGCGTTAGCTAGAGCAGAGTGAATGAAATCAAAATTAGCCGTTCGTTCGTTCCGTCTCTGCTCATATGCACATTATATCAACGACAATGACGACGACAACATCGAAGAATAAGAAGAAATAAAGAAAAATCATAAATTATCATTATTATTATGTTTCAATTTTAAAATTTCAAAAAGAAAAACAAAAATTATGCCTGACTCGTTGGAAAACTAGCTGAACACTGACTGACTGACTGACTGCTATACTGAACTGAACACCATATACGAAACACTTTTTTCCAACTCAACACACAGACACTTTATTTCATCACTTACAGATTTAACATAATTTGGTTAATTCAATTTCAAGAAATACTCCGGGGACATTTAAACATGATAATAAACTAGTCAACCTTGTACAACGTCATGCGTTTGATACATTAACTGAAATCGCCTGGGCGTAAATAAAACCGAACACTGTCGGTCTGTCTATCTATTGACTGGGAGGCGAAATGACGGCGCTGAAAATTTCCACATTCATATTCTAATTTCAAATTTCACTGCATCCTACATGCGGATACATTCGAGACAATAACAAATACCAATCCAAACAGACAAACAGCTATTCAAATGAAATATCGAAAAGAAGTTACTATATCTGTCTTGTGGAAGCTGTTGGGAACAATAGAAGCAACAACAACGACGACGAAAACTGATCATCATCACCACAATTAACAACTAGGATGAAATAATGAATGAAAGAGATGGGAAAAATTACTTTTCCAACTTTCAACAAACAGGACAAAACAGAACAACAATCTTCAACAGATGACACACACAGGCACGGACGTATACAACAGAACAGAACAGAACAACTTCAACACCGTCAAACAATCAACCAAACTTGACCGGATAGGCTTAGAAATTTGTGCATCCAGACCCACCAAACAACCAATACTACTTCAACTTATATGCAAAAGACAAAAGAAAGCAAACAAACTGAACATGCAACAACAACAACAACAACGTATAATATGCATATCATTGCACCATGGGCATTGCATTTCAACGTAAAACATACATATCACACCTTCAATTCAATGAACATATTGAAAACGAACAAACAAACAAAAATTCAAACTGAATACCCATAACTTTCACAACAAAAGCGACACTCTGAACGTTGAAATTGCATCGTTATATATGTATATAATTTACAATTTAAAAAAAAAAAATTATAACACAAATCTAGTGAAATGCAAAAGATACACATCAATTGTAAAAACTTGTTCAATGAAATATGTTCCTTTTCTCTTGTCAATTGTGCTCGAATTTGCAAAAACTGCAACTGAGAAAATTTGTCACAAAACAACAACAACAGAGATGCAAATTTTGAAACACAAATAAACACTCGTGAATAAACAAACCATTGCACATGGTATATTCTGCTTTACTTTTCACGTGTGGTAAGAAAGGAAAAATCGAAATGGTATAAAAATCAACCAAACCCGACAAATAAATAATCCTGCTCGACACCCCCCCCTCGCACGCGGTCAACTTTTCCACCACTTTCACCAATAATATTAACATTTTCAAAAAGCAAAACAAAACAACAACAACAATAATTAATAATAAACATGACAACTATTGAAACGATCGGCAAACGGATACATCCGAACACATAATAACAACAAATTGCAAAGCGCCAAAAATTTTGTTTATCTCCGACAGTAAGCAATTGCTTTTCTTTTTTCGAAAAAAATAACCAACGACAACAAAAGTGGTGGGAAAAGTTGTGCCAGATGAAGCTCGTCGAACCACAAAAGCAACCGACAAAAAAACATGAGAATTTTGAAACTTGTGTGAATAAAGAAAAAAAAAAGAAAAAGAAATAATACACGCCAACGAACGAACGCGTATGCGCGTGCGGGCGCGGACAAGCGCGAACGCGCCAACGCAACGAATCGCTTCTTCATACAAGCGAAAAGTCCACCCAAGAAGCCGACAAACAAACAAACAAACAAACAACAACAACAACAGGAAAACGCAGTTCAACTTACTCGTTTTTCTTTTTTTTTATTTTTGAAGTTTTGAATGCAAATAGAAGAAAACGATCACAATCCGGCAAAATTCATCGTGGCAGGTCTAATTTATCAAAAGGCGAAACGATCAAAACTAAAAATCAAACAAACATACAGTGGGGAAAAAGAAAATTATTCATTTCATAAATTGATAAAATAGAAAACAACAACGTAAACGAGGCAAAAAAAATACCCATCTACTCGACTGTCCAAATAATTGGATAATAGTCGAGTAGTGGAGGAAAAAGATGAAAAAAAAAACAGAAAAAATGGATTGATTGGTAAAGATGTCGTTAAAATGCAATACCGTTTTTTTGCTTGTGCCAATATGAACAATATTGAAACCAGTGAGCAGTTTTGAACCGGAAGACGACGACGCGATGCGCGGGCGGTTGGGGAGTTTTTTTCGTGGGATATTTTCTGTCGAGCCGCTTCGACCAAGTAGAAGCAGGATCAAGCCGGCCGGTGGTGAATTGAAGTCGAAGGAAGAATTTTTCAAATTCCCCTCAGCACCATGCAGACGACGCTCCGACGTTGAACGCAGCAGACGTTCGAAAACCACAGTAAAATTATCGTAGATTCGAGATCGAGATTTGCAAGCAGCAAAGATGACGGGCATTCGAAAAAAAAATTTTTTTCTCTTCCCCCTCTCGACCGCGCCGTCCTCGATCGCCGATCGCTTCGACAACAAATTCGTTACAGTAGCAAAATTGTCACTTCAATGCTTCGAAGGTATGGTTGGAAATTTTTTCCAAAAAAATAACAACAAAGCTAAAAATAAAAACACATCACGCTTTTCTCAGTACAACCAACGTTCCCCTTTGGATTCCCATTCACGCACAACTTGCCGCTATTTTTCCTACAACGACGAGACAAAACCGACCCACAACCAACGCACACGTCCCGGTCTGCGAGGAAGCGTAGCCCGCGGAAGCTTGATCAATAACTTCCAACAATAAACCGCACACGTGCATATTCCATCTCTCTTTATTTTTCTCTAAAATATTTTTCTACTTTTCATTTTACTAATATTTTCACTCAATTATTTCATATTCTACGAAAGGAGAACAAAAATTGTTTACTTTTTAAATATACCGTAGACTTGTTTCCTTGTTTTATCTGTAAAATTCATACAACCAATTCAACGATATTCAATCAATCTTACACCGTTTATTTGATATTAAATTATTCCATTTTTCTTAAAATTTTCAAAATTAACTACATTCTTTTGTGAATTTTCATATTTGTATAAAAGAAATATATTTTTTTCTCAATATTAAACTTTCTCGCACACCTAAAGCACCAATATTTCACTTCGAAAGTTATATTAATCAAAACGATGTTCTAACTTGATATTAAAAACATTTTAATATAAAATTACAATTTAAAAGTTAAAAAATTATAATAATTTAAATTATTTTCATCTCTTTTTTCAAATAACAACACATTTTTATCATATTAATAACTCGCACATGTATACTGTAGTCATGTTTGAATACAAACTGACCACAATTTGACAATTTTTAACAAATTTAACGGATCATTTGTTATTATTGAAATATTCTGTTGTTAATGAAAAAATTACACGGCTGGAAATATTTTTTCAACACATAAAACGAATGAAAAATAAAACATATGATATAAAAGAATTCAAGATTTAATGCATACTGTTACAGTATACTTATTTACAATAAAATCACTACACTTGCACACTGCAGTGCCAGTATAATTGAACAGGAAATTTAATAATCATACATTAATATTATACCGAAATTTTTTTTAAATATGTTTATAAACACTAATGAAAAACATGAAATTATATCGTGTGAATTTTATTTTATTTCAAATTATAAAATAAGATTAATTTTAAATTTTATGTAAAAAATCTAAATAATTCATCACGTATTGTTTTATATGATATTTTTATAATGTTGCTAAATACATACCTGATTATCAATACTACGGTATTTTTATATTAATTTACAGTATAAGCTGGTTTTTATACCATTCAGTTTGTATTCAAACAGTTTTTCAAACAGCACTGCTCTGTTCCATATCTTTTATTATAATAATTACTTTGATTTCTACAATATTTTATTTATTTTTAATTTTAGACCGAATCCACCTCACAGCTTCTATTTTGAAAGTGAAATATTTACTCTGAAGTTTTATTCTGGTAAGATGAAAATTATTATTTTAAGTTACGTCAGATAATATTAATTTTTGTTGTTTAAATTTTTATTTCTATTAAGAAATAGTTTAAAAGAATGTATTAAGATAATTGAAGTAACATTATATTTTATTGTTTGTAATTTGTCAGATATTTTTAAAAATATTTTCTAATTTAACCTTGTACATTTCTCTATATTCCATATGGTGGTTGTTTTGTGATTTTACGTTTAGTTTTCATTAGTGATTGCTTTGAGTCTGGGGTTTGGGATTTTATGTCGACAGCTTCATGTATTTGTATTGTATTGTTCTGATTGACTGTTGTTTTTAGGAATCATGTATTTACTTAAGTACTACATTCCAGTAGCAAAACTTTTCAACTCGCCTCTACGTGCAGCTATGTTTTTGGATTCACGCTCTTATTTGAACTACAGTTTTCGTGTATGTTGTTTTCATTTATTTTTACATTCATTATTGATATTTTAACAATGTTTCAGAGATATTCTAATGAAAAGAACAGAGGGTTTATTTCCGGTTTGATTAATTCAATTAAAAGCGAACTTGCTAAAAATAAGGAACTCAAAGTATGCAGTTGAATGGTTTATAAAAGAATTTCTGTAGTATGTTTTCAATTTCATTTTATTGTAGGAAAACTTAGCAAAACTGAAAGCCGAAAGTGAACGCCTCGAACAATCGGAACCACTTAAGAAAGCTCGAGAAAAATTTGTACTTTTTTAAATATTTTGTTAAGTTTGCCATGTATGAACATTGCTGTTCTTTTAGGACTTAATTGAAAGAGAGACAATGAGAAGTTCCCAGTATTTACGAGTTAAAATAGCGGAACTTCAAAAGGAGTTGAAACAGGTATTTGATAAGCTTTATTTATCAAACTTTTATTTTAACCAGTTATTGTATTGTACATACGTTGTTTTATTCTGTTTTTTCTTTGTACACCATATATCTGATATTGATATAGAAGATGCTACTTTAGAGTTTGAATGAGGCCAAGAAAACGGAATTTGCGCAGAAAGGTATTGAAGTTGGTGCGAGTGCCGTAAAATCAGCGAAAGAAGCTGCGAACATTTTGGGAAAATCTATGGATTCGATTAGTCAGACGCGAACTTTTCAAGCTATAGCTAGTGTATTAGTCATTTTTTAAAAATTAATTTTACATTTTATTCACTTATTTATATTTTGTATGTTTGATATTTAGAAAGCAAAAATGGTCAAAGATGAGTTCAACGATTTTGCCCTTTCGGGTGGATATGTTTATGAAAGACTTCGTAACAAACAATTCGAGAAAAGCAGCTTTTCCGTTTTAAAATTTGATATATTTTTTTAGCAAAATTGAGAAAGCGTAAAGAATGTGTCGAATCCGGTGAAAAGAAGATCATCAAACCAAATAGGTTTGCGTTGAATGTGCTGAAATGGATTTTCTTCTTTTGAACTGTTTTTATTTTTATCTTGTAAAGCGAGGTAACCAGCGTTGAAGTACACAAAGATCAAAAATGGTATGCGGCATTGAAATCATGGACTGAAAGCAACGCTTATTATCGCAGTAAGTATTTTATTGTGTGAAAATGACTTTGTGATTTATTTATTTATTTATTATTTTATTTTTTTTCAGAATTTCTCGATGTGAAAATGCAAATTGCTGAAAGTGAAAACCCAGTTGTACGGGCAACTCGATATTTTGGAGGGAAGCTATCGGAATTTTTTGGTAATGTTTCGGCAATTTATTTTATTTTTTGAGGGCTGTTTTCTAATTTTGTGTATATACTTTTGCTTAGAAATTTTTATTTGAAACAATAGTGAAAACATTTTTCATTGATGAGCAGATTTTATACAGAAATTATAAAGTTTTAACTTTGAACTTTTCAATGAAAAACAGATTATTGTTGTTGTTCATTTTTTCAGATAATCTGCTAGACGCTTTCCTTGATAATTGCAGCGTATCGGAAGTGCTGACGGAAATTTGCAAAATAGATCCAAACTTTGATGTTACGGATTTCAGAAAACAGTGCCAGAGGGATTTTATCCCAAACGTTATTGAAGTGAGCAGTGTTGTGTATTCTTGTGTGAAATGTCGACAATTTACCGGTAAATTTTAGGCAAGTAATCGTGGTGAAGAAGAAATTCTCCGTGACTGGTGCAGTGAAGGGGTAGGTTTGAAAAGAAAAACAGAGTTTTTATTTTTTTGAATTAGCAAATTTGCATACATCTAGGCATTCAATCAGTTGATTGCTCTTTTGTCCGAGTGCAAGCGAGCTGGCTACAAGCATACATTTCGACTGTTTGATATTGACAATGTCGAAGTAAATTTTCACTTTTGTACACTTTTGTCTTTTTACAGTGCTTTTTTCTAGATTATCACGGGAAAAATAACCGACATGGGTCCTGTTCTGTTGGTCGCTTTTCAAACACGTCAGTTACGTTGCATCCAAACACCGGATGGAAAATTCGTTTTTGGAACAACCGTAAATTGAACAAATAGAAAAACGTGTATTTCTCATGTTGAAAAAAAATTCACTCTTTAGGATGATCCATTGTTAATTACCCACCTGTGGGCTTTTTGCCGTGATGTTGATGAACCGAACTCGAAAGCAGCTTGGAGAGTTGTGGATGTGCACGAACATTCAGCTGTTCGAAGTTACTAGTTTTGAAATGAAGTTGATTGTTCCGATTGTTTGAAAATTGTTTGTTTTCACGGCTGTTCACAGAGTGTGAAATAAAGTTGCTTGCAGTTGTTAATTTGGATCGATTTTTGAAATACGTAAAATTAATTTTTATGAAATTTACTCACGAAGAAAAGAAATATTTTGAAATTGATGACAATAGTATCTTAACGAATCGGAACAACAATGAGACTCAATAAATGATACAGAATTGATTGCCTAATCCGAAATACAAATTGCTTTGTAAAACTTCATGAAACGTATTCGAATATTACTGTCGAATTTATGCAGATAAATCTCATAAACCAGCAATCTATTCCAAATTCACATTTGAAATACATCTATGATACTGGATACAAATTGCTCATCTGAAATATTTTGTTTCATCCTAATTTTAACCTTGAAAATTAAATACGGTAAATGGTACTGTAGTATAATTGCATTTCATTAATCGCTGTGATTGTTGGTTGTTGTTGGACAATGTTTTGATTGATTTTCACTGATTAAAATGGCATGTGGAAAATTTATAAATTTTTAATGTTTTCATCAACGAGGAAGGTGCTTTTAGTACTATTCAGATAAATGATATCACAACTGTGATGGTTTGGATGAATGTACCGCTGATGTTGCAACAGCTTCTCATTGCACTTTTGCATTTGTTTGTTTCTTCTTCTGTGTCGGACTTTCATATTTCATCGGCAGTGGTGGAATTGGACGACAAGTGCGCATACATACTTTTATGTTGATCAGTGTTTTTTGTTTGTTTTTTAATAATTAAATTTATAGTAATTTTGTAACGCAGAAGCTGTTAACTGAATTTATAAACTTAAAAAAATCTTTGAAATTTCGTACATTTTGACTTTGAATTCAATTTTTGTTTTTTAAAGTAAAGTTTTTTTCTCTTTCTGCAGGTTCATGAAAGAAAATGAAATACATCTTGTCATGGTAAGAAATGCGTGTGAAAATTGGCCAAGTATTGACAGACAGTATTGATTGTTGTTGTTGCGTTGATTGATGTCAACAAAATTAATATTATTTTGTTGGTTTATTAATTTTTTTAAATTAAGCGATTATTGATGTTGTTGTTTTTGATTTTTTCCAACTGCATGCAAGTTTGTGATTTGCATTTTGGCCGACTTTTTTCAATGCATGCAATAACAAATTGCTCAATATGATCAGTGTGACAATGTTGTAAGTTTTCTTCTCAAATTTAGCATTCAATTTTTTTTTGAAATTTATGAAAAATTGATCTGCCGAAATGTTTTTTTTCCAAAATAAAACGTTCTGTTGTAAAATTAATTTTTATTTCTTTTGAATGGTAAAAATGTGCTTTGATTGCTTTTTTCCTAGATTGCATGGCACGAGTGTTGTGTTGTGTTTGATTGAACAAAGAACAAAATATGTGTGTGTGTGTTAAGAGATGTTAGTTTTCATGGTGTGCAAGTTGTAAAATTGTTGCAGTTCTATGCACCGTGGTGCGGACATTGCAAACGTTTGATGCCAACCTGGGAACAAGTGGCGTTGACGCTTTCCAACGAGCCGATCACGGTTGGAAAGTTGGACTGCACCAAACACACATCCGTGACGTCAGAATTGAAAATCAACGGCTATCCAACAGTTCGAATGTAAAAAATATATAATCAATTTTTTTGGAAAATAATTTCAAAAAAAAAATTGTCCCCATTGCGCGCAGGTATCGTTATGGAGAAAAGTATGAATATCACGGCGAAAGGTCGAAAGAGGCGATTGTGGACTTCGCTTTGAAAGTTATCGGGTTTGCTTTGGAATAGTTGGTTTATTTTTGTTGTATTAAAAAAAATTTAAAAAAATATTAATTCCACATTTAGACCCGAAGTGAGACCTCTGTCCGATAGGTATGAACTTGTGCGAGTTTGTGAAAAGTTGAAAAAGACGGCATTTTTTCTCCTGGCAGGGGAGAAAAATGTTTCCAATCCCTTGATTGTACGCGAATTTGTTATTATTTATTATTATTATTATTATTATTTGTGAATAAATAATTTTGAAGGAAGAGTATTATGCGGTTGCGAAGAAGTTGTTTTCCAAAACGTATTTTTATCAAATTTTACCGAGACATTTACCGTCAGTAAGTGAATTTTTTTTTGTTTTTTTTCGTGAGGTTGTTTTTCTTTCGCCTTAGAAACAGTCCAGTTAACAACTACAAAAGTTTTAGTTCGAATTAGCATAATTTTCACTATTGCTTTAATTTTATTTTTCCAGACTTTTCCATGCGACGAAACGGTGTGCATTTTTGTCGTCAAAGATGGTACACAATTTCTCTACAATCCAAGTGAGAAATTTTGCATAAATAATAAATTCATTTGTTGCGATTGTTCTTTTGCCATTATCAGCGACTGATCAAAATTCTTTGGAAAAATGGATACAAAGTTCGCGATGGCCATTCATGCAATTGGCCAAATATGAAACGCTGAACGAAATGGGCGAATGTTGCAATGATAAGCTGCTTGTTGTGGCCGTTCTTGATCTGGTCGAAAAGAGAAAATTGAAAAGTCCCGTCAAACAGTATAATAAGCTGTGCTTAATTTTCTATGTTGGGTTGTTTTTTTTTTCATACATTAAAATTCAGATTGGACGATTTGATTCGGATGACATGGCAACAGTATAGTGAACAGTTGAAGGGCAAATTTCAATTTGTCTGGCTTGACGGCAACGAAATTGCCAACAGCATATTGCTGAGAACCGTGCCGGTTCCGTGTTTGTTCGTTTTCAACGCCTCTTCATATTCCTATTATCTTCCCGACCAGGATGCTCTGCAAATGACCGAAGAAATATTGTTGCAATTTTTGCAAAACGTCGTCAACGGTTTCGTCGCGGTAACAACCAACACGCAAAAATATTATTCTATTTTATGTGCAAATGAATTCATTATTCAAATTTCGTTTGGTTCAGATGCGCGGAGGCAAGGGACGTGTGCAACATGTGAGACGAATTTTTTACGAAACAACAACCGCAATTTATGTAAATTTTTTCTCTTCAACTAACCGCTTGCTGGCGAGCGTATATTGTTATGCAAATTTCATTGTACTCGATTTCAGACGATGTTCGCCAATCAGCCATTGTTGGCGTGCTGTTTGTTCGGCTTGCCGTTGGGAATTTTCAGCGTTATATGTTACACAATCTGTTCAACGGACGTTTCCGTCGATAGCGACGAAATCTACGCGGACAGCTACGATTCCGGTAAATTTATTCAAATTTATTATTTTTTTTCTTTATTTAAATTTTTTTCACCTCGTCAAATTGTCAACAACAGCAACAGACAGTGATGATCACGAAAAAGAAGAATGATTGATTGGATTATAGTTTGTTTTTCCGTTATTATTATTATTATTATCTTTTGATATTTTTCCCATGCTGCTTCTTCTTCCTATCTTTCTTCTACTTCTCCTCTGGCAGCAAGCGGTTGTTGTTTTGCCTCAGGAATTGGTCGACAAAAATGCAATTATTACAATTTTTAAATTAAACGTTGCGACGTTTTTGTTGGACTGTTTTTTTCAAATGCTTCTTCAACAAACAAACTGTCTACTTGGTGATGGTGTGATGAGCAACAACAATTTTCATCTGAATGACTTTGAAATTATCATCATCATCAACAACAACAACGACGACGACGACGACAATTTATAATTATGCAATAAAAAGCATAACAAATTTATTTAAAGCTCAACGTACGGATCAAATATTATTATCTCTATATATTATTTCACTAGAATCTGGTGCACTCATCATTCAAGTAAAGCAGTAAGAATGATAATCATAGTTCGACCTAAATTATGAATACTGTATAATAAACTGCCGCAGACGTCGTTACCAAGCAAAGCAGGCGTTGTTGTTGATTTTTTTTTCGTTTTTTTCTTTTTTGCATGCATGCAAGAAGCTTGTGACAGACAGATGGATGACTGCAAATAACTCTACTATATATGGATATGAAAAATTCTTGTTCGACCAAAAAGAGTGTTTCTTCTGAGGAGGGGGGGGATAGGAACACATTTTTTCAGTCTTGAAAATGTAAATTTGGAAAAAGCCATTGTTGCGTGCAACAACTACCGCTTCTCGATGACAGTCGGGTGAGTGCACACAGTATGGAAGAAGAAGATGATGATGAAGAAGCATTGCAAAATGCTTTTACAACAAACACGAACAGACAAACAAACAAACACACGCACACAGACAAACTATTGGAAAAAAAGCTTTCTAAAATTCTTGATAAAATTACAGTAAAAATGACTTTTGATTTTTAAAAAAGAAAAATATCATATCGATATGATTAAGTTTGTTTGTTTTCTTTTTTGTTGGCGTGAATGAAGAAGAGAATTATGATTGGTTGGTTGTTTGAGAGAGAAAAAGAAAAAAGCTAATTGGCGATTACATTCTGAATAAAAAGAAAATTGATCATCATTGTATATTTAAAATATATTAATATTATTATTATTATTATGGTAGTAAATTGAGAAAGAAAGAAGCTAAAACATGGTTGCTCTTCCACCAGAAAAATAAATTTCTGCAATTAATTATTAGTGTATTGTTCATCAATATTCATGTCCTTCTTCCATCACGTAAACCTGAAAACAACCAAGTGAGATCAATATCAGGCGTGGATTGGCATATCTATGGGAAAGCTTTTATTGTACACACCTTGGAAGAGAGACTTTTTCCCATGGAAACGGAAGAACGATGCTTGGCACGGATCAAGTGCAAGCTACTTTCGGCTTGTTCGGCTCGACCTTCGGCATCTTCCAATTCGTGCTGGTAACGACGGACACGTTGCAAATTTTGCATTGTCAACGATTCCTGAAATGCTTGCACACTTGAAATTATGAATGCTAAGACTGTTGGAAAAAGAACACCGAACCGCTTCAGTCAACTGTCGCTTGTAGATGTTCAATTTTTCGGCCAATCGTTCGGCAGTATCTTGGGCCATGACGAAATTTTTGTGCTCCTCGTCCACTTGCATTTGCATTTCCTTGACGCGACGGTCCTTTTTGCGCAAGCAGGCTTGGGTTTCTTTGTGTCGTCTCGATTCTTCATCCAACGCCATTTCCAAATCTCGAATCTGTTCAGTGAGCGAAGAAGAAAAAGAGAAGCAAATAATAATTGACAATTTATCTCGTATAAAAATTATAATATCCCACTAGTTACCCTGGTCTCGAGTTTGGCAATGACGCGCTTGCCACCGAGCAGAGCTGCCGCTTCGGCTTCTTGGATTTGCACTTGCAACTGTTTGACGTGCTCTTCCAACGCTTTGCGCATGGCGTCGATTTTCATCGAATGTTCCTGCTCTTCGTGGAGTTGTTCCATAGCCCGGACCGCATCCTGCTGAGCTCGGTTGGCACGGTCGTCGGCGGCTCGCAGTTCTTTGGTCGTCTCGTCCAAATCGGCTTGGCATGTCGACAAGTCGGTCTCCAATTTGCCCTTGATCGCGGTCAAATTGTTGTTCAAGCTGACCAAATCGGCAATTTTCCCCTGGGCTTCTTCCAGATCCGCTTCGGCTTGTTTGCGCACCCGGATCGCCGTGTCCAAGGCACTCTTGCAGTCTTCCAATTCGGCCGACAAAGCGGACAACTTGCGCTGGGCAATTGCATACTGGTCGAGCGTTTGTTGCAGTTGACGTTGGCAATCTTCGAAGCTGCTTTGCAAAGCCTGCAAGCCGGAAACACAAAATTAGTCAATCCCCCTCGAGTCAATTATATCTGCCATCATCACTGATCAACATGAACAACAACAACAACAACGCAACGGTTTTGTACCCTCAGTTGGTCTGCTTGTTTTTTGATCGTCTTTTGTGCTTCCAAATTGGCCCGGTTCAAATTGTCGATGGTCATCTCCAGTTCGGCAATTTCCGCCTGGTATTTCTTCTTCAGACGGGAAATTTCCGCCTTCATGCGAGCCTCAGCGTCAGCCAACGCTGCAGCCAGTCGGTCAATTTCGAACTGCATATTTTTGCGCAATGCTTCCATTTCTTCTTCTTTTTCCTGAAATGAAGGGAAAATTATTATTATTATTATTAGTATTAGTATTATATATATTTTTTTAAACAAAAATTATCCTGAAAACATCAACTGATCGACTGATCATCGTCGGCCAATAATGCTTACTTGTAAACGACGTTCCATTTCCACGCGCAGAGCTTGCAATTCAGCTACTGCACGCTGTGCGCGACTTTCCGCGTCACGTCTAGCCGCTTCGGCTTCCTTGAGCGCGATTTGCAGTTCTCTGATTTCACCGGCCAGACGTGCATTCTCCAAATCCAGCTCGTGCAATTTTCTGTTCGCGTCGGCTAAAGCTTCCTTTGCTTCATGCAAATCGTCTGAAAAATAAATCATCCCCACTAATCCACAATCGTATAAAACCCTCCGGAAAATATGCACCTTGCAATTTTTTATTCTCCCTAGCCAGAGCTTCTTTCTGTTCGACGGCTTTTTCATAAAGATGCTTCATCTTTTGCAATTCCGCTTGCGTCGCTCTGAGTTCTCGTTGCGTAGCTTCGAGCTCTTGTGTCACCTCGTCCAGGCGTGTCTTCATCTCGGCGACCATTCTTTCGAGCTGTTCTTTTTGTCTTTCCAAAATGGCAATGGTGCTTTGAGCCTGGAAAGTGGACGAAATTTTTTTGATAATTTGCATATTGTTATAAATCGAAAAAAAATCAATCACCTTTTCCAAATCAACTATCAAAACTTCAACTTCCGACTGCAGACGGCTTTTCGCTTTTTCCAATTGGGAAATCTTTTGCAGCATAATTTCAATTTGTTCCTCATATTCTGCTTGTTTTTGGATCATTTTTTTACTGAAAGAAAAAATATAGTAGAGAAAAATCAGTAATAATGTACAATATGCCAATTTGAACGCTCCTACCGCAGATCGTCAACTTCTTCTTGGTGGAGTGAAACTTCGGCGTCGAATTTGCTCTTCCACTGGGAAATTTCCGTATTTGCCAACGACAATTTGTGCTCTGCTTCGGCACGTGCGGACGATTCCTCTTCCAACGCACCCTGAATTGAATCCAATTCCAGCTGCATCTGATGCAACTGGGTTTGCATTTGCGAACGTTCCTGTACAGGATGATAAATTTAATTAATTAATTAATTAATTAATTATCAATAATAATAATAATAATTTCCAACACGTACACGTTCCGCATCTTCGAGTCGACGACGCGCTTCTTCGAGCTGTTGAGCAAGTTGAGTCTTGACGTGTTGAATATTTTCCATTTGCACTTTGACATCGTGCAACTCTTTCATCAAATCGTTGTTTTCCTGTTGCAGACGTTGACGCTGCGAGGCCAGGTCGTTCAAATTTTTTGCCAGATCGTCAACTCTGTTCTGAAGCTCTCTGGCATGCGCTTCGTGCTTTTCGGCAGCTTTTTCCGCGGCATGCTAGTGAAGAAAAAAACAAAAATGCAAACATTCTCTTTTTTTTCCAACATTTTCCAAACAGATTCAAATTTATTCTATTAATTATTATTATTATTATGCATTTGTAATATTATATTGTTTTTGAATAATTTTCATCACAATATTGTTGGACAGTTTGAAACAATTTCCAATTCTCATTCGTCATGTTACAATAACACATACTTATTACAGTACTACTATACTCTGCTTTGATTCGTCCATTTATCGACCTATATTCTCTCTCTCTCTCTATCTTATTAAAAGAAAAAACTTTTTTATTTTTTGTTTCAAAACTAACTCAAGAATGTACTTCATCTTTATGACGTCATTTAAAAATTTTAGTATGAAAATAATTTTCATTACGGTTATTTTTAGAAAATGCTATTCTCGTTGGTGCTTGTATTGGTGAAAGGCTTTTATTGACATTGGAAAAACTAACCTTGTCTTTTTGCATCTGATCAATTCCGGCAGTAAGTTCAATGACTTCATGCTGCAAACGTTGTCGTTCTCTGTCGATTCTGAAAAAAACAACGACAATTTCCAAAATGCACACATTCATACACACACACACACACACATACACGTGAGTGGATAAGAGAAAATGTTTCGATTAATCATAATAAATATAATAAAACTGAATTTCCATAATGAAATCATCCCATAATTTTCCACATATTATTAAGCAATAAATTCCAGTATGGTAATTGTTTAAATTTTTTTTTATTTTTAAATTTCTACAATTACTAAAAATTGTTCACGTTTACGTTTACATTTGCATGATGATGCTGTTAGAAATTTACAAAATTGTCAAGCAATAATTAATAATTACTTGCTATTTTTCTTTTGAAGTTGTTCAATTTGCTGCTGATAATCTAAAAGGGATTCTTGGTGCTTCTTGCGCAGCTGGTTCAGCGAATCTTCGCTTTCCAATTGCGAATCTTCCAATATTTTTCTCAACTTTTGCAATTCGGATTCACGTTTTCGATTGGCGTCGATCTAATTTTCAATCTCGGTCAATGGGGATTTCAAAATTCAAGGGTAGGGTGGTGTGAAAATTTTTTCAAATTTTTCCCTCCTCTTACCTGGGCATCGGTGGTTCCTTCAGCCTCTTCCAATCGATCGGTTAAGCTGATCAGTTGGCAGGACAAATCGGCACGTTCGCGTTCAATCTGACAAACAAAAAATTACTTTGAACATTTTCACCATCAAAAATACATTTCCAATGCCAATACTCGGTTTCGCAATTCTCTTTCCGTTTCCAAATCATCTTGAAGCAGGCGAATTTTATCCTAAACAATAAAACATCCATACATTATTCGCTTTCGCTTAATCACTTTTCAATGCTATTAGAAATAAATAAACAACTGAAAGCTTTCATCAATCTGCATTAGTTAGTACGAGAAAATGTTTATCTTTTATTTTTATTATTACTTTACGATGAGAGTGTAAAGTAATAAAACTGCCTTTTTCAAGTATTTTTCTTAAGCAACATCCGGCAAAAAAATAAAAAGTTGAAAATAAATATGTTCTAATGCTGCGTCATGCAGAACGTTGTCAATTTTTCTCAATGATGATGTCTGTTTGTTCCTGACTGACTCTTCCTCTTCTTCTTCTTCTTCGCTTTGTTATTTATGCTCAACATGCAGTATTAACGTTGTTGAATCAGTAAAAAAAAGATAATGATTTTCACATCTACTTTCAAATATGAATCATCGAGAACATTTTTCATTAAGCTTTGCAAATGAAATTAATTGAAAGTTTCAATTTGAAGTTTGAACAATGTTGCGTGTCAATCAACAAATGGATTTATTTATTAAGCTAACATATTTTGGCAAGTTTAATTTTGCCCAAACTGCTTCTCTCTGTTCAAATCAACCTCATGACTCAAATTATATATATATATAAATATAAATATGTAGGTATACTGTTTTTTTCAAAATAATTCAAAAATTGCATAAAGTTGATAAAATTATTTTGTTGTTTTAAATATAGTGTAAATATATAATTTTCAATATTGTCAAAGCGAGCAACATGCTGACCAGTTGTTTATGAGCTTGTTTGCTTGCCATAGTTACGTAATGAAAAGTTGTGTGCATTGTTAGAAACTAAGTCCAGTTATTTGATTAGCTGGAAAAAATGGAAACAAAGCTAAAAACGAAAACATACGCTAATGATTTAATTATTGGAAGCAATTATTTAATTTGTTTTAAATAAAAAGAATAATTACTGGGATAAATTTGAAATTTTTTGACCGATGGAAAATAATTGAAAAAAGATGAATCACCTCGAGTCTGGTCAAAGAACCCAAGTCGGCAACGTTGAGGCTTGGCGCACCGTAACCTCCAAATCCGTAAGCATCGAATCCGCCACTTCGGCTGAGCATGCTTGCTGATCTCATCACTGACGCACTGGGACTGCGATACAGAGACATGGTGCTGATGTAGTTTTTTCGATTGTCGAATGGAGAATCAATTTACAACAGATCCTGGCAGAAAAATGGAAAAATTGTAGAATTGTTGAACCGATGGAATAGATGGACCGAAACGCGAAGAAGAAAAGAGAAGACGCGGATACAAGCGACTTGCTTTGTCGAGCAAACCGAGGGTATGTGACTGGTGAAAGTGAAGCAGCGGCAACCGCAGCGGACGAATATAAACTGCCACGCCACCACTGCCGCCACCACCACCACCGTTGTTGCTGCTATCTATGATCGGAAATTTTTGCTTAGCCTGGCGGCAATGACAACAAGCTTGGCCGAGGCTAGTCGTTCTGGCGAGTGTGGCTTGCAGATGCGGAGGAATAAAAGTTTCCTCGAACGCGGAATGTGCAGCCTTGCGAAAATTGTTAGCCAACAACAAACGAGCAAACAACGCCGGAGTTGATTGAAACGGAGGAGGGGAGGGGGATGTAGGGGAAACTGGACGACGAATTTATATAAAGTTGAAGAAAGAAAAAGTAAAAACGTGATTCGTCTCTTGCCACCAACTGCTTGCTACTACTACTACTGCTGCTGCTGCTGCTGTTGCTGTTGCTGTTGCTATAGTTGGCCCCTGCTAGTTGGCCATCCTGAACGGCTGTTGTTACTATTGAATCACGCACATTCCGTTGCCGTTCGTGCGCATCCTCTTCTTCTACCTAGCAAGCAAGCAAGCAATATATATATATATAATATATATATATATATACCCACTATATGTGCTGCAGCTGCTGCTGCTTCTGCTTACGCTTCTACTTTTCTCTGTGCAACACTGCAATTTTACAAATGTTCGCAGCTGATTCCATCTGGCTAGCGTCAGAACGCTTCAATAGCTTCTTTCTTCAATTAAACTTCACTTTACTTTCAACAACGTTCCATTCGGGCAGCTGCTGTTCGTTTACACCGTCGTCAGTTTGTTGGTTTCAACAACCGAAACATCCTAATTCTAGCCATCCACGTCAACGATGTTCATAAACTACTGCGGCTGTGGACTTCCCCAAGCTGCAAGCTGTTCAAATATATGTTCCATAGTACACTTCCTGTCTGGTTTCGCATTTTTATCGCTTTTTCTTTGCTTTCTCACCTGCGAACAATTTATTTTAGAATCAATTTTATTATTTTTATAAAACACTAATTTTGCCGGCATAGAAGCAGAGCAACAACAAAGAACACCAACGTCAGTCAACGAACATGTGATCTTGTGTTATTTTTATTTCCAACAAATATTCACACAAATTTTACATGAACAAAACAAAACAACGAAAAGTATAAAACATGCTCATATAAAATCAATCAGACATGCTTTTTTTTAATTATTAGATCTGTAAAGATGATTTTCGATGATCAGTTAATGTTTTCACTGTTAAATGCGAGCACAAACCAAAGATAACTGAACAAAATGAAAATTATTAATTATTCACCATTGAACCTGCTCTGCATGAAATTTTGTTCTGTTTTGATCGCTTTAACATGCTAGCTATTACGTTCAGCGCTCATATCATTATTTTTCAACTCAGTCAACTTTGAAATGATTGTAAATATGCATAGTTTGTATAAGTAAAAAATTTGCTTTTTTTCTTTCTTCATTTTGGACAATTTAAAATGAAATAAATTTTTTCATCAAGATATTCAATTCAAGTATCAAGTTTCCTTGTGTTTTATGCCCATCTGCTGTTGTTCCAATAATAATAATAATAATAATAATTGATCTGTTCAACTGGTGGAATGGCTGGAATTTTTCAGATTAAATTTCCGTCTAAAATAATTGGCATTAATAGAAATTAAAGTAGTTCAGCAATACGAATAAAAAACCCTCATACGATCAAACTGATCTGATTAATCGAATATATTTCGACAATGTTGCTGCTTTAATAATCGAAGCAAATTAAATTTTAATCAGGTTCATGCAAGAGCTTTAATCCGTACGATAGTGGAATAAGTGAACAATGATATTTGCATGAATGCAGATGATCAAGTTGGTAATCTTTGTTGAAAGTTACATTTTACCCCTGGTTCATTTATATTTAGAAAAACTATTTTGACTTTTGCTATTGCTATATTTACGTTCATGGGAAGCATTACAAACGTAACCACTTCATGTTTCAATGTTATCAAGTGATGATTGTTGAAAAAAGAAGGTAAAATTTATGCCGATACATTTGATAATTAATTTCAAGTGAAATTTGTTGCTCAACTGTACTTTTCCTACGCCTTTACGCTTAATGTTGCTATACTCGTATTAACGAAGTCGAAGTGTAACACTGCTAATTGAACGTTTATTAAAAATAGAGCAGTGCGCACACGTATTTGAATTCTTCATCACCATTGTTCAAAGATAACTAATTATTCTATCATCTGCAAATATAGCACGATTTAGCCGGAAGCGATATGTTCTATATTATATATACAAGGAGGAAACAGCATGCACTCTGTATCCGTGCAATTCCATTTCTGCAAGTAAGAATGTGAGCGTCGAGGAAACGGGACTGTTTTGCATTGCAATGGAAAAAGTTGAATAATCACCATATAATTCAAGTAAGAACTTCAAAATTTGTTTAATACACAGTGTACATAAAACACATAACGAATAAAGTGTAAAAGAATTTCAGTTTAATTAAATCTCATTTCATATATTTGTATTATATATGCTTATTTATTTATTTAAAAATAAAAGGCAGTTCATTTTTTACAATTACTTTTTCGGTTTATTCTACATATTTACAATTCATTTTTCACTACGCTTGTTTTACTTTCAAAATTGTGTTCATCTATCGTTCATCTGAACATTAGATCAGTGCTTTTGCAATTGAAGCGAAGCATTAGCACAGGTTCATTTTTCTAATACTTCCAGTTACCTCAAAGCGAATTGCTTTTCCTGTCATAGAGCCATATATATAACGGAACAAATTTTCCTAACACTCGGTCCGTACTTCATATCGTTTTCATTTCTGAAGATCAGCTCATCATGCTTTGTTAAGCGGTAAATGATTTCTGTCCAACAAAAGAGATCTGACATTAATTTTTGTTTTTTGTTAACACTGTCCGCGTTGCAGTGCATCGAAATTTATGGAATTTCATTTTTGAACATTATTTGATAGAAAATCAACAACGAGTGAATTATAGTTTATGAATATAATTTTATTAATGATTGATTTACATTATAAATTATGAACATATCAGCAGTTAATAATGATAAATAATTGAAAAATTGTTAATTAATAAAATTGATATTATAAATAAAGTTGTAATCAGGCTTCATTCAACTTCTCCCCGAAAGAAACCATTTCCTGTTCTGCCCTTGTCGAAATACAGAAATTACGATGGTTTTCACCGTTTCTTCTCCTCTCAGCAATACTTCTCAGCTAAAAAAGAAGTTATTGAATGGAATCTGCGCTTTGTGCAAAATAAAGACTAACCATATTCGTAGGCTGAAAAAAGCATACGCAAAAAATGATAATTGCAATTAAGCACATTCCAGCAAATATAACGGACAATGCGATGCAGAATTCTGAAATATGAACAATAAATTAATGTTGAAAACATTTTTAATTACGTTTAAGTATAAAAAATTAGACTGCTGAAAAAAATTTCAAAATTTTGATAGTGAATATAAAATGCGTTATATAGTTTTCAGTATGTATCTCAACAGAGTAGATGCATAAAAATAACTGTGCATGCTATTTGATGAAGCAATTGTTTTGGAATTATGTTGTGGTTGAAAAAGTAAAGTAGCGATGATAATAATAAATGCTAAGTAAATAACAAGAGCGAAACTTACTCTCAACATGGTCTTCTTCGCATCTTGCAGTATATCGGTTGGTTTGATTTAATTCTGAAAAATAGAATTGCATGTTAATAAATTTCTCATTAAATGGCAAATGAACAACAAATTGTCCTGCAATGAATTTCAAGTTTAATTTAAAAATGGAGAACTCTGAGAATTACGCATGAATAATTTACGGAAGAGTTACTAATTAGCTGCATAAATAAAAATCATCGTCTAATGCAGTGACTGAACTAAATTTTAGCTAATAGCATAATGACATATTTATGTTCTCAAAAACTGATCCAACGACACCTATAAACTGGAAACGTCAGGAATAAATTAAACGGCTACAGTGGAAATTAAACACTTTCAGTCATAGGAAGTATCTTGAATAGAAAGATTGTTCATTCCTTTTTATACAAGTAAATATTCATAAACGGAACAGTATTATTAGCAACCTCAATACATAAATCTCATAATGCTGGGAAAAATGAACCATATTTGATATATATTCTTATTAATGAAAATGATTATATTACTTTTACTTCTGTTTGTTCCTTTGTAATTCACCGTCTGGGTACAAATAATCGGCGCTAAAGTCGACGTAATAACAAAATTTGGTGGTGGAGTTTCAAATTCTACATCACTTC
Organism: Trichinella spiralis; assembly: GCF_000181795.1. Lineage (NCBI taxonomy): Eukaryota > Metazoa > Nematoda > Enoplea > Trichinellida > Trichinellidae > Trichinella > Trichinella spiralis. The sequence continues at coordinate 2,722,035 of NW_003526948.1, forward strand.
CATTTGTTTTGCCCGCTTTCAGTTTTTCAGATGCATTATCATTTCCATATGTTTTGCTACCGTTAACCACATTTACTAAAAGAGTGTAATTTTCAATTTCATGTAGTGATTATTCGAATTATAGAATATTTTTCACTGTTCATATTCACTTCATTTTATGACATGGTTTATCATTATGATTAAAGCTTATTCTGTGATTGTTTCTAATTCACCTGTATTATTGAAATTTAAATATTGTACTGTTGTACCAATGAGTATTGTCAAACTTCGGTTTCATACTTACATATCTCGTCAGTGTGTTCTTTTGATCTGTTATTAGCAGGTTCAACTTTTTCTGAAAAATTTGTTGGTATTGGAGTCGTTGTTTGTGGTGTAAGCGTTATGGGCGTTTGTGGGGCTTTTATAACAAATTCGGTGATGTTTTCTTTTTCGGTAGGTGTTTCAAATACTGTTGCTTTTACATCTGTTTTGTTGTTATTCTCAGCATTCTCTAAAAAATGCAATTTTCAATATATTGAATTGTTTATTGAATTGAAAAGTACTTTTTCAATGTTGATTATCATAATATTACATGGCCTGTTTATGAATATAATTATAACGAAATAATAGTTTTAATTATTCAATTATGATTTCTTAAACACCTGCGTGTTTTGCAAATGTCAGTGTTGCATCCTTGTGAAAAGTATTTTCATTAGTTTTCAGTATGCTACTCACCGTTTGGTAGATATTCATTTGAAATGTTCCTTTTCATTGTTTCGGTCCGGTTTTGTTTGTCGTAGAGAAGTCCATTTTTGCCCATCGCCGTATTGTCCAGTGCCCATGTAACAGCCTTTGAAGTAAATTGGTGAAATCATTTGATGCGAAAATATCTTTGGGTACTTACTACTTGATAACATACGGCAGCTGTTATCAGCAAAAGTGGAAAATTATGTGAGAGCCTGAAATTTTCAATCTTTATGAAACAGTTTTCTAAACAATAATGATTATTGTTAATTTGTTATCAAATTATATTTATGCTTATTTCTTGAAGCTCATATCGCTTGCTGGGTCGTGTATAATTATTTTAAATATGATAATAATGGAATTTGGGGAAGCAGTGCTCTACTAAGGTTTTGAAATATTTCTTTTTCATCTAATATATCCATTGATGAAATGTTTAAATACAACGTAAAGTAAAACTTACGATTTGCATGTAGACCGTCCTAGCATTTTCGAGCCGCTGTTAACTGTAAGCGCCAACATCGGAATGTGAAATGTGATTTAGTTATCGAGTACATTGCACGTGCCTTTTAAAGTTTTTAAAGTTTAAACTAAAAAATATTTAAAGTGAATCTCAGTACAGTAGAACTTGATTTTCAAATATTGTATTAGTCGATCATATTTCCATAAATTTCAATAATATTTTTAATTAAAATTATATTTTAATATTTTAATAAATTATATTTTTTAAAATGCACTGCAGCTGAGTTTAGTAAGATTTGATTAGCGAATAGATAAAGGAAACGCGAATTGGCCAAGTTTTCTTATACAGAGGTACTGAGATTCTTATTATAACTGTTTTATGATGATTTTTAATAAGATGCTGTTTTATGAAACAACATCTTTATAAAAATGCAGAGAAAAAAGGTTTCTTTTTATAAATTAGTTTTTATAATTTAATGCTGTTCTACAGATTTACTGATGTTTATTTAATTCAACAGCTATTAGTGAAGGCAAATTTAGAATACTGCACAAGAAAATATAATTAATCCGCCATTGAATCTTTCCAAAAATTTGCCCCTCACTGCAGTAAAATAAATATGAAACTGTGACCAATATTTCTAATTTTGATTAATATCTGATGATATTTATCAGTATTTGATAGTAGGTTAATTTTCAATAGCATGGAATTGTTGGTTTTGCTGAACAATTTGCCAAAAATGGATTGTAACTAATTGTGAATTTATATGGAGTTGAAAAAATGTAATGTTTGGTTAATAATGTAAAGAAAATGCATGATATTAACTGTATTTTACTTCTGAAACGTGGACATTAATGTTGTGAGAATGAAAGTTTAATTGTTGAAACAAAATTTCTTTTCTCCAAAAGTTTGCAATTGTCATGAACAATAAAATAGCCCTTGCTGTTGTTGCGTCAATGCTTTGTCAAAAATTTGAAAATGAAAATAAATTATAATCCATTATACAACCTTTCATGTGAAAAGCAAATGTAGATACAGTCAATTCTGTACGTAGCTGGAAATGATGGAACTACCTTTATGCGTGAAACAATATATGATTGCATTTATTGCTGTATTAACTGTGTAGTAACAGGTGACATGCATTTTTTGTATATGGTTAAATCGATGAACTTATGCGGAGAAAAAGAATGCATAATATTTCATTAATTGAGAAAATATTTGTTTGTAATTCAGACACTTGTACCGCATCATTAATATTTTGCAACTTCATTTATAATGAATTTAGGGCATTGAAAATTTGGTTGCGCTCCTGCTCTTGATGTAATTGAACGACTAATTTATAACCTGTTCATTTAACATTAATTTTTGTTTTTCGTTAACACTGCCCGCATTGCAGTGCATCGAAATTTATGGAATTTCATTTTTGAATATTATTTGATAGAAAATCAACAACGAGTGAATTATGGTTTTTGAATATAATTTTATTAATGATTGATTTACATTATAAATTATGAACATATCAGCAGTTAATAATGATAAATAATTGAAAAACTGTTAATTAATAAAATTGATATTATAAATATAGTTGTAATCAGGCTTCATTCAACTTCTCCCCGAAAGAAACCATTTCCTGTTCTGCCCTTGTCGAAATACAGAAATTATGATGGTTTTCACCGTTTCTTCTCCTCTCAACTATATCTCTCAGCTAAAAAAGAAGTTATTGAATGGAATCTGCCCTTTATGCAAAATAAAGACTAACCGTCTTCATAGGCTGAAAGTGGAATACGCATAAGCAGATTACTGCAATGAAGGTTAATGCAATGAATGTAATGGACATTCCGATACAAGCATCTGAAATATGAACAATAAATTAATGTTGAAAACATTTTTAATTACGTTTAAGTATAAAAAATTAGACTGCTGAAAAAAATTTCAAAATTTTGATAGTGAATATAAAATGCGTTATATAGTTTTCAGTATGTATCTCAACAGAGTAGATGCATAAAAATAACTGTGCATGCTATTTGATGAAGCAGTTGTTTTGTAATTATGTTGTAGTTGAAGAAGTAAAGTAGTGATGATAATTATAAGTAGCATGTGAATAAGGCGAGTGAAACTTACTCAGGCTTTGATCGCTTTCGCATGTTAAAATATGTCGGTGGGTTTGATTTAATTCTGAAAAATAGAATTGCATGTTATATAAATTTCTCATCAAGCAGAAAATGAACAATAAGTTATCCTACAATGTATTGAGAAATTTCAAGTTTAATTAAAGAATAGAATTAATTATGTGTGAAGAATGTATAGAATAGTTCCTAATTAGCTGCATAAATAAAAAACACCGTCTAATGCAGTGATTGATTTAAAATTTAATTAATAGCATTATTACATGTTTATGTCCTCAAAAACTGATCCAACGACACCTATAAACCGGAAACGTCAGGAATAAATTAAACAACAGCAGTGCAAATTAAAAGCTTTCAGTCATAGGATGTATCTTGAATACACAAATTGTTCATTCCTTTTTTTACAAGTAAAATACTCATTAGCGAAACAGTATTATTAGCAACCTCAATGCATAAATCTCATAATGCTGGGAAAAATGAACCATATTTGATATATATTCTTATTAATGAAAATGATGATATTACTTTTACTTCTGTTTGTTCCTTTGTAATTCACCGTCTGGGTGCAATTAATCGGCGCTAAAGTCGACGTAATAACAAAATTTGGTGGTGGAGTTTCAAATTCTACATCACTTCCATTTGTTTTGCCCGCTTTCAGTTTTTCAGATACATTATCATTTCCATATGTTTTGCTACCGTTAACCACATTCACTAAAAGAGTGTAATTTTCAATTTCATGTAGTGATTATTCGAATTATAGAATATTTTTCACTGTTCATATTCACTTCATTTTATGACATGGTTTATCATTATGATTAAAGCTTATTCTGTGATTGTTTCTAATTCACCTGTATTATTGAAATTTAAATATTGTACTGTTGTACCAATGAGTATTGTCAAACTTCGGTTTCATACTTACATATCTCGTCAGTGTGTTCTTTTGATCTGTTATTAGCAGGTTCAACTTTTTCTGAAAAATTTGTTGGTATTGGAGTCGTTGTTTGTGGTGTAAGCGTTATGGGCGTTTGTGGGGCTTTTATAACAAATTCGGTGATGTTTTCTTTTTCGGTAGGTGTTTCAAATACTGTTGCTTTTACATCTGTTTTGTTGTTATTCTCAGCATTCTCTAAAAAATGCAATTTTCAATATATTGAATTGTTTATTGAATTGAAAAGTACTTTTTCAATGTTGATTATCATAATATTACATGGCCTGTTTATGAATATAATTATAACGAAATAATAGTTTTAATTATTCAATTATGATTTCTTAAACACCTGCGTGTTTTGCAAATGTCAGTGTTGCATCCTTGTGAAAAGTATTTTCATTAGTTTTCAGTATGCTACTCACCATTTGGTAGATATTCATTTGAAATGTTCCTTTTCATTGTTTCGGTCCGGTTTTGTTTGTCGTAGAGAAGTCCATTTTTGCCCATCGCCGTATTGTCCAGTGCCCATGTAACAGCCTTCGAAGTAAATTGGTGAAATCATTTGATGCGAAAATATCTTTGGGTACTTACTACTTGATAACATACGGCAGCTGTTATCAGCAAAAGTGGAAAATTATGTGAGAGCCTGAAATTTTCAATCTTTATGAAACAGTTTTCTAAACAATAATGATTATTGTTAATTTGTTATCAAATTATATTTATGCTTATTTCTTGAAGCTCATATCGCTTGCTGGGTCGTGTATAATTATTTTAAATATGATAATAATGGAATTTGGGGAAGCAGTGCTCTACTAAGGTTTTGAAATATTTCTTTTTCATCTAATATTTCCATTGATGAAATGTTTAAATACAACGTAAAGTAAAACTTACGATTTGCATGTAGACCGTCCTAGCATTTTCGAGCCGCTGTTAACTGTAAGCGCCAACATCGGAATGTGAAATGTGATTTAGTTATCGAGCACATTGCACGTGCCTTTAAAGTTTTTAAAGTTTAAACTAAAAATATTTAAAGTGAATCTCAGTACAATAGAACTTGATTTTCAAATATTGTATTAGTCGATTTTATTTCCATTAATTTCAATTATATTTTAATATTGTAATAAATTATATTTTTTCAAAATGCACTGCTGCTGAGTTTGGTGAGATTTGAATAGTGAATAGATAAAGGAAAGGAACTTTGTGCACTTCACACCTTGACGTTCGTTGCACAAATTAATTACACACTAATTAATTTGCGCAATTAATTGCGCATTGCATTAAGGCACAAAGGCACCTGTTTCTAGCAATGGGTTGAAGAAGATGATTTCTACCTGTAGTGGGAAGAGAATATATTTTCCTGCAATGAACAAAGTATAAATGTTGACAAACATTCGGCAGTTTGATTATCTGTTTATGTTTTTATAGCTTGGGAATGTCATTCTGTGCTTGTCATTAGCATGAATTTACTAATATACTGGCTGCAATTGATCAATGAGCTTTTTCTCTTTATTCCACATTTCTAAGTACACTAAACTGTAGAAGACAACCATAAATGTGCATGCAATTTACAGAACTATTCCTGTGCAAATCACTTTTATAATTTAGGTGATTGGAAAATCGGTATTACAGATGCATGTTATGGAAATGAAGACGATTGAAATCTGTGACTTAACTAATATGGCTCAAAGTAGTGTTCAGATAAGGTTCTTTTAATGAGTTTCATTTGAAATAATTGGAATGTTATGGTGTGCGGCGACTGAGCACCTAAACCATTTTCGCTGGAAAGTACAACGTACATACCTGAAACAACCGATACGCTTTTTTCTGTATTTTGTTTTTGTTCCTTGAAAATAATTCAGCATCATTTAAAACTCAACGGAAATAGGCTTTATTTATGTGCGCCGACTGAATATTTATGGCGTTTTCATTTGAAATGAGGCGCCCATCACTGAGACAGATTTGCTTTCTTCTCTTCTTTTATTTATGTTAATTGAAAGCAATTTATCCTAATTTTTTTCATCCCGCTATTGTTGTGTAGCTTTGTTTCAATCTAAAGTTTCTATGAAAATGAAATATTGAAGCTTATGGAGGCTACTATCTTCGTCGTCAGCGATTTTTTACTGATCTCTGATATATGTTTGTTTATATGTGAAATAAACTTTGCTGTTCATTCAAATTCAAGTGAGATTATTTGTTTTTTACTGTTTTGAGTTGCATCGTAATTACTGTAAAATTACTGGAGATTATATATCGATTCAAAAGTATAATTTACATTTGAAGTATAATTTATCGAACGAACAAAATTGATGCTCAGTACTTGATGTAATCTACTGTATACGATAGAATGCTTTAATATTTTGGAGTAGTTGCTTTCCGCATCTGAGCATTTTTCATGTCTCATTTGTTGTTGTGAATGACATTAATATTCAATTGTGAAATGAAAGATGATTAAATTTCAATCATTACAGTTAGGAAAAATTGTATTTTTATTTTTGGCAGTTGGTTTCTAAGGCTAGACTGTGACTACAGGTAAAATTAAGTACCAAAATAGCGCTACATAACTTGTAAAGAATACGAGAAAAGTTATCTGCGATAGTATTATGGTTTTAGCTAAAATTGTGACCGTGGTGCAATAAACAAATAAATATTAATCGATTATTGAAATGATCATTGACCTCTTATGGTCATTGTTGTAGTAAGCGTTCTGCAGTTTTCTTTGATATGCATGTTTGCGATTATGTAAGTTTGCATTTCAAATATCAAAAGTCGCTTTATTTATTGTGAATAATCTTAACAAATAATTGATAGCAGAATCATTTTAGATAATGTGGTTCTCTTAATTCCCTTTTTTCACTGAAGCCTATTCTTTGCTTTTACATCATGAATTCTAAAAATATTCTAGCTACATCTTCCTAATTGTTGAAAGTTTCGAAAGATGTGATGAGATTGTCTGATTTTGTAAATTTCTCAAAGGGGAAGTTAGATTGCTTTTTTATCTTTGTCTTTTGTTTTCGTTTTTGTATTTTCCAGATGGTTATGGTTCAGTTATGAAAATTAGCATTTTTTAAACATTATTTTATCAGTAGCAGAGCACCTGGTAAGTTGAATACCACAACTAGCAGTGACGTCAGATAACGTTCTCTCAATGAGCTTCATTTGATATAATTGCAGCTTAACAGTGTACGGCTGCTGAGAGGTTGTGATTACACTGGAAAATTAGACCAGCATCCGTAAGGAAGATTTGTTTTCTAGAAATTTTATTTTCGTTTCTTGAAAATGATTTATTACTATTTAGTACGACACAAAAACAGATGGTCCCCAATGATGCAAAGATGACCATTTTGATAAGTTGCATTTCTCAAAATTTCTTTGCAATTGCTTGGCAACGTAGCTGCAAATAGATGCTAAATTTGTATTGTACTAGCCCAACTAAATAATGGTGTGTCTATAATCTTCAAAATTTTGTGTCTAAGCTAAATTGAGATTTGCTGAAAATATTTTCTTATAAATAAGTAATCCATTATTATAAAAGTATATTATAAATGCGTGATATCTGTTAGACTTCACTATAGTTCGAGTTAATGCTTATTCGATTATAAATGTTTTATTTCACATAATAGGGGTTAGGTTAGGAGTTATTTTCATAAACAAATAATAATTCGGCGTTCAGATTTGACGTTGTTATGCTCGATCGAGCGAAGCTATAAGCGTTGTTTGTTTAATGTGTACAAATTAAGCTTTCTGAAAATAGTCTTATATTACTAACTACAGGCCTGTTTTCTAATCTGATATAGATGACCGTATTGTCAAATAACGTTCTTGCAAGTGATTATTGAGTTAAGCAACAGATGAGAACCATATTCAATTACTAAAAAATATTCCATTTCTCCATATGTTTTCATTTAAGATATGGTTTGCACATTTTCAGAAGTATACGTTTAATTGAAAAGCAGTTATTTACTACATTTTAGAATTCAGTTTTAATTTTGGCATCTAATTTACAACTTTTACTTCATGATGAAGTGAACATTTGGTTTAATGTTTAGCATTTTTGTAGATATGAAGAATGACGACAACAAAAAGTGAAGTCACGAAAGAAGTCTAAAGGTTAGTATAGTTCTCTTTGGGTCATCTTTTTCTAAAATCTAAGATTGTGATACTTTGAAAAGATGAAGTTTTGTTTAGTTAAATTAACTTAATGACTATCTTTCATAGTTGAGATTTCTATTAATGCAGTGTTAAGGCTTACTGGCACCAAAATTTATGTATGCAATTTTTTTCATGAATCACACTATCTACAGATTTTTATTTGCTAATTTCCGTTTGATTTCATCTTTCATCCAAACATTCATACGTTCAGGACTGCATTTTTTAATTATTTTCAATGGAAATTTATTTTTATTAATTTTGAAAATATTTTCTTCATTCATTTACATTTGATTTCATGTTTTTTTATTTTTATACTTGTTGTAATTTTCATTATTTGCCAAATACTACTTTTCATTCTTCTTTCTTCATTTATATATTTTGGCATTAATTTAAAAGTAAATGAACTAATGATGCATTGCATATGTACTCTTATACACGTAACATAACTTATTAATATAATACATGAAAAAGATATTAATAATGAAATGAATATCACCAACCGGCAAGATTACTCCAAGTACTAGTCGCCTGAAATAAATCGTCGAAATTGGAAAATATTATTTCTTTTTCTGGAAGCTACTTTATTTTTTTTGATTTTTCTGGATGCTTGAAAAATATCTCATTTATTTCTTTTTCCATCTTTTCTGATTTAATATTTTTTTCTTTTATTTTTTCTTATAATTTTATATTTTATAAATGCAGTTTGAAAAAATTTTTCATCTCTTTTTCCAAGAAGGTAGAAGGGATAGAAAAGGTGATTAAACTCTCCAATAAATGACATTGTGAAAAAGCAAACATGCACAAAATGGGAGGGAAAATATTTGAAACTGGTAAGAAAATGGAGAAACCAAATTTCTGTAGGGTGAAGAACCTCCCTTCTCTTAGACAAGGGGAAATGTGAGCTCTTCCCTAGCTCATAAGGCAAGTGGAACGCTCACCACTGGAGTCGGAAGCGGTGAAAGCTTAGGCTGTGCGCGATAAAAATATGGAATAAATTTCGTTGTTTCACCTGCTTCTGAACTGTGTAAATTTATTATAATAATGAATATGAGTTACGTATTAGTATAATTACATTTGTTAATGGTACATGATCACTAGCTCGACAATGGATTGTTATAGGATGTTTTCTATAAGCAGCACATTCTTAACAATGAGAATGTATGTAATGTATGTAAATTACATTATGGAAAACTGAAAATATATCTTCACGACTGAACGATTCGAATTAGAGCAGATGATGTACAATCGAAATGTCACGGAAGGTATGTTGTTCAGCTATCAATGTGGTCATGGCTAGGTGGCACCGGCATTTAAGAGTCCAATGCAGACACTTACCGTCTTATGGAATTTGGCAGCATTGTATTTCTGCTCGTTTTGCGCACAGTTAATATCAACCAGTAGCAGTGTGCCTACGTTCAGCATCACCGTTTAAGGTAATGCAATATTGTGTGTTGGCGCTTTTGATCGCCTGTGTTGTTTAATCTGTAATTTTTCCCTCTTTGTATTTCTGTGTACTTTGATTCATTGTATAGAAATAAAGTTTATAGGAACTGAATTGACAGTTGTTGTTCTTGGTCAGCGCGACAATTTGTAGGGCAGTAATTCATTTATGAGTGAGTTGCATAAATGGATATGGAGAGTTATGGAATACATACAGTCCACCAAAATGAAAATCAGGGGACGAACAGGCAAGAGTTTTATTCACAACAAGTTTTATGAAACTTATAAATAAACAATTCTCTTGAATATTTTATCAACAATTTTTGTAGATAGGATATTCACATGAGACTTTTGATGCTGAATCCATTCAATATCAACTAATTTATCGTTTCTTATGATCAATTGAATTGAATTTCTGAAATTATTGCTGTTAAATAATCATTATTTGCTGCAAATCAAAACTTAAGCTTTGTAACTGTTTTGTTTGTGGAAAAGCAAACATTTCATGGAATGCGATCCTAATTGCCATGTTTTGCATGGATGACGCACTGATTGAAAATACATGTGTGGCTATGTGATTGAACTTTCGCTAAGTAATAACGATGCAATGGTCATTTGCATAATTAGTATAATATGTAGTCGCTCAGGGTGAAATTACATAACATATGTTAGGAAAACATATATATTCACAACTGATGTCAAATCATAGAGCTCGTGCTTTAGAGGTATGCACTAGTAAATACAGAGGAACTTATTCTATGCATGTCATAAACTGCGGCGTATTGTAAAATAATTTTTTGATTATAGCAAGCAATCCTGTGCCAATCAAAGGTATGTAAATTTTCACTAACCCGCATATGATGATTTTTTGAGTAATTTGATAAAGTTCTGGGTTTGAGCATATGAAAATTATAGAATAAAAGGAATGGCATATTGCATGAAAATAGATTTCCAATATGATTATTTTGGACAATTCTTATCTCTGAATTGCAATTAATCAAAAAATATAGTGAACAAAGGTTTTTAATTTTGAAAGTTACTGATTTTAAATAAAAATCAGGAGCAATTCTTATTTAAAAAATTTCCTTTGCTTGGTAAAAACATTGATACTCTTGTTTGAAAAATGAATGCAATCATTCCATATTAATCTGACTTTCACATTTCATACCTTTTTATTTCGATACCGTTAAAATCTTATCTCAGTTTCACTTCTTTTCAAGTAGCTCAAAAATGACGCAATCAGGAGCCATAGAGATTTTTTAAATAATAGTTAGCGAATAATTTTTCACCTATATAAATCAATTTCTCTAATTTTGGGCGAAGAATGTTTTTCTCGAAAATCGCAAGATTTAATGGGCTATAGACTTGGTTGTTTTTGCGAAAATTGGCGAAAAATTTGTTTTCCAAATTTGAACTTTTTTTGATGGTTATAGTTTTATATTGATAAAAAAAGTGTTTTCTGGAGTGTCAACCCAAATTGCCTAATGGATGAGGAATAAGTGGGCTTTAAATTTGTCAACGGCCTATCATAATGCATAGGGAATTTGACCATCAGTAACTCTCTTTTAACGGTAGCAATGACTGCCAATTTTTGCACATGAGACATTTTTGATATCGAGTCTGTTAGATTGCTACTAATTTAAAGTCTTTTACGATCAATTGAATTTAATTGAATTTCTGAAATTATTGCTGTTCAATAATCATTAATTGCTGCAAATCAGAACGTATGCTCTGTAACTGTTTTGTATGTTGAAAAGAAAACATTTCATGGAATGCGATCCGAATTGCCATGTTTTTCATTGATTACGCATATGATTGATACCACATGTGTGGCTATTTGATTGTACTTTTGCTAATTTGGATGTATAACAACGATGCAATTGCGATTTGCATAATTAGTATAATATATATTCGCCCAGGGTGAAACTACATTACGAATGCTAGGAAAATAAATAAATTCAAAACTGATGTCAAACTATTCGGCTCATACATGGTAGTGCTTCGAATTTTCAGAGGTATCCACCAGTAAATAGAGTGAAAATTATTCCATTCTTCTCAGAAAGAACGGTGAATTACAAAAACATTTGATGATACGTTCAAGCAATTTTGCGCCAATCAAAGGTATGTAAATTTTCAATAACCCGCAATCAATGATTTTTTGAGAAATTTCATAGAGTTGCCAGTTTAAGCATTTGAAATTTACAGAATAAAAAGACTAACATTTTGCACGAAAATAGTTTTCCAATTTGATATTTTTGGATAATTCTTATCTCTGAATTGTAATCAATAACAAAATGCAATGAACAAAAATTTTTGATTTTGAAAGTATCTTGTTTGCAAAAATGAAAATCAGGAACAATTCTTATTTAAATAAATTCCTTTTTTCCGGTTAAAACATTGATAGACACGTTGGAAAAATTAATGAAACTATTCCATATGCACACACTGATTTAACCTTTATTTTTCATTTTTTTTATTTCGATGTCATTACAATCTTATTTTGGTTTCACTTTTTTTCACATATCTCAACAAATACGCAATCAAGAGCCGTCAAGATAATTTTATAATAGTTAGCAAATAATCCTCTACCGATGTATATCAATTGCCTTAATGTTTGGAGCAAAAACTTTTTCTCGAAAATTGCAAATATCTATGGGCAATAGGTTTGATTGTTTTTGCAAAAATCGGTCAAAAATTTTTTTTCAAAATTTGGACTTTTCCGATTGTTATAGTTTTATATTAATAAATAATAAATGTTGTAAGCAATAAAGACAAGTCAGGTACAAATTTTATTTGAACAAGATACTTCTCTTTGCTCGATTATTTAAACATTTGCGATAAATCTACACAAAATCATTTTCCTTGCATACTTATTTACTCTCTAAGTTTTATTTCTCTTCTTTTCCTTCTTATTTATATCGCATTTATACATATTCATTAAAATAGTCAAATATTTTATAGAAATTTCAACTTATTGTGATTGGCAGATGTTGGCAGTAATGAATAACATCGTTATGGATAGTTTCAACGCACTCTGCACAATAATTTCGCTATAAATTGCCTCCAAAGTAACCGCATTGTGCTTATCTTAATATGCAGGAAAGTTGCCAATCTGTAACTTCCTCGAAAGGCATCTAACATACGTGATTTTCAGCGAACATAGCACTTTTGGCATTTGATTTGGTTATGCATTAAAATTCAACAACAATGATTATTACCTGATCGTATCCTTACTCCTATGGATTTTCACTATTTACCCAATCACCTCAGCCAGCGCAGAACGAAGCTTAACTGCAGTGAAATATCTTAAAAGCTATTTCTGGACTATCATGACAGAAGAACGACTAAACGGATTTGCCGTAATGTGTACATTCATTCTGACTTTTCCATTGATATTGATCTGGTAATAGAAAAGTTTTTTTTTCAAACGGAATCAAAACTTGTCGTTCTTTCGAAATACAATTAAAGTTATTACTTGGAAAGTTATTCTATCGCATGATTGCGATTATTTCTATCACCATCTATCACCAATTATTTTTAATGATAAAACGGTACTATTTTATTCTTCTTCAGACTGTCATGTATAATAATACATGTACATGATAAATCTTTTGTATACTACATCCGCACATCTTTATAAATTAAACGACTCTGTATGTTTTACATTAAATGAAAGAATATAATTTGTTTTTACAAAACAATAAACATGCATTTTCGATTTTATTTCTACTCCATAATTAATTTTCTGCTGATAAAGTGTGGTTCGACCGCACAAGATTTTACGAGACATGACATTCTATCTTACGGCATCCTCAACATCAGTACATACTACTGATCGTAGCATTTCAAGCATATTCAGATTTTTATGAAAGTGTCAGTTACGCAAGAATCAGGAAATCAAAAAAAGCAACTAAGAGCAACATTTCCTGCAGCAATTTTATAAAAAATCGACTGACTGAGGCTAGGAGAGAGGAGATAGTAGGGATGGCATGTAGGTGATGGAGTTGGCAGCTGAAATGGATGTTCGAAGAGGGGAAGGTAGAGAAGAGGTTTTTAGTGTGTAGATGCAATTTATATAAGAATCAAACATTCAAAGTGAACAAATAAAACTCGTCATAGTGACAGCCATTCACACCTGGGACTCGGAAATGAGGGACGTATGATAAAGTAGGCAGAATTTTTGCGTAAATAGGTGCAAAATAAGGAAGCCGTTTAAAGGAAGTGTATTTTAAGCGGCCACTGGAAAATTGTATCTGTTAATCAGGTTGGCCTTTTTGTTAAGCTGACGCGGGAATGTGAAGCTTGCAGAAAATCATTAGACGTCTCGTTGTGCGCAAACAAGCACAAATGGCAACAATCACTAACGACATTAAAATATATCTGGAATTCAGGCCTGAATCACAAAGCAAAAAATTAAGTGTATATAAAAATCTGCAAGTATTAATCTAACTGATGATAGCCGGCTTGACTGCACCACAGCTTCAATGTTGACAGTGAAATAAATGCAAGTCTCATTTCACATCATTTGTCGTAATTTCAGCAGACAGTTTTATCTTATTAAAGCACACATTACAAAGCGTAAAAAGAAAATAAAGCAGATAAAATGAGAAAATATAAAAGCATCTTTTAATATGAAGTAAAAGTATACTTCAAAAATAAAATCACGGAAAAATAATTAATAATTAAAGATACAGTAAGATGCATTATTTAAAATGCCAAATTAATGATAAGTAGGTTACTAAGTAATACACAAAGAGAGGAATGCATAGCTATTACTTTATTACGGTGCTGTTCGATAAACGGTGGCGCAGCGTAACGAAGGTGCAAGTGCAAGATGAAACATTCAGGTGAAAATTTTATATTTTATATATATAATTGAAACTTATTTTCCTGATGTTTTGCTATGAATGCAAGTATATTTAAGTATTAGAGCACTTTTCAATTTGAAGATGTGTAAAACTTGAAGTACTTTTTAAAGTATAATATTCTCACTCCACATATAATTGAACATTGAAGGTTTTGAACAAATCCATATTTCAATTTTCTATTTTAGTTAATCGTATAGATTTAATTGGAGAAGACGATAAAATTTTCAATTTCCACTTGCTTATGGCATTCAATTTCATTTTCGACTTACCAGGTCGAATATCACTAAGCGTATAGAGTTATCTATTATCCAGGACAGAAAAATACCGTTTTCATATAAAAATCGTTTTCAATTTAATTTTATTATCACTTTATATTATTTTTCTGAATTTTTTTTCAGTTTTGAACCATTAGATAAATCAGAATTTTTATATAGTCAATTATGCTTGGCATACAGCGCAACTAGTGTGCTCAACCTTCATTATTTTTTGTTGACATTATGTTCTAATTCATATAAGAGCCCCATATCCAACTTACGTAAGCCGGTGTTTAACGCTACGTGTGCAGTGCGAATCCACCACA
>NW_003526948.1:2742292-2743627 GCF_000181795.1 Trichinella spiralis
ACACGAAAGCAGATCGAGGACCACACGAAGCAGAACAAGAGAAGGACAAAGTTCCTGGGACCCCAATTCTGTAGGTCTGGGATTGGGATACTTCGAAAGGGCGAAGTTATCCCATAGTTGTAATTAAGTTAACGACCAACCTACATGGCTGAGTTTTGAATTAATGCAGTACTTGGTCTTTCACGCAGCAATATTTTTGTGTGCAACTGCTTTCATGTGTCGAAATTTTTGATTTTTGTTCATATTGCAATTTTTGTTTTTCTTTTTTTAAATAGTTTAATTTTGTACCATTTCCATAGCAAATTCTTTTTATTTTATTTTTATTTTTTATTTTTTTCTCATTCATTTAAACTTCATTTTTCCCTACTTTATACATTTTATTGAATTTTGATCTTATTTTTTATACTTATTTATTTACTAATTTTTTTTACATTTATTTATTTTATATTTTATATCTTATTTACTTTACAATTTTAATTTTGTAATTTTTGTTTTTATTTACTTACATAACTTAATTTTGTACCATTTCAAAGCACATTTTTTTACTTTATTTTATTTTTCAAACTGTTGAACTTCAAACATTCATTTAAACTTTATTTTCCCTTACTTTATTTTATGCATTTTATTCATTTTTTAATTTCTCCTATTATTTCTTTTGATTTCTTTGATTTTCACTTTTTTTCTTCTTATATTGTACATTTGCATGTTTTTTTAAATTTATTTCTCCAAATATTTTTTCTCTGATTCTTTCATTTTGAGTTTGACTTTGTAAAACCTCTGACACATGAAAAGCATTGCATACAAATAAGTAAACACGTAACAAACCATGGAAAAATAATGCACATGGCGAAGGAAGAAGACAAGTGGAGAAAGCCAAGATCGGTGAAAGGCTGTGGATAGGTTGGATCGATTCGTTTGTTGGTCAATTGCGTTCGTTGGTCAATTCCGTTCGTTGGTCAAGTGAGGTAAGTATAGGTACGTTGGAGAAGATACGATTTGGCGATGTCGAGTGTGGAAAGCTTCTTCATTACAAAAAAATACAAAGACACAATACACAGACGTAACAAAAGACCAATACTGCGTTATTTCTTAACGATGATGCTCATGTAGGATTAGTTAAAAAGGGAAAAATCATGTTTGCCATTACTAGTTGCCAGCCAGCAATATTAATTAGTTTATAGGAACAAAAACAAAACAGTTAAAATGGGGGAAAATCAAATAATACACGTAATACATGTAAATTAATAATCTATTTAAAAGTAAGAAAAAAAATTTTTTTTCTTTTAATATAAACCAAGAACAATGCAACAACAACAACAACAATTCTTTATTAAT
>NW_003526948.1:2743809-2749366 GCF_000181795.1 Trichinella spiralis
CGTTCTATATCGGCGTTGATAGCAAATGAAGAAAACTGCTCTACCAAACAAAACGTTGCCTACACTTTAAAGAATTTTACGTTTAAAGTGACACGTCAGCATTGAAGACTTTAAAGTGACACTGGCAGAGTTAAATTATTTCAATATAGTAAATTAAGAGGCTGTTTTCAATCGAATGAAATTCATATTTCATTTCAATTCAATCGCAATGTACTTTTAATTGAATACAGAAAATAATTTTCAAACATTTTGCAGAGTCCATTTTCTGTTTTTTTGATGCACATTTCTTGAAATAGTAATCGGTTAAAAGTAATTCAGTTGAAAAAAATGTTTTCGAGATTTTTTCATTTTTTATGGAAATGAACAAATTACAGTACTATGCGAAATTTCAGCAAATACCTTTCGAACAAGTCTCATCCATTTTCATTCATATTCTGATTGAGATAATGTTGAAATAAATTGCTGCTCCACGGATTCAGAGAAGGATGAATCGCTCAATTTATTCATATTCAAGGAATTCCCCCCCATTTCATAACGATCGAATACAGCTAATTAAGAAAACCACAACTATCACATTTGCGTTAATACTTGATTGTCTACCGTATGCACTAAAAATGATTGTTCTCTTTAAAAAAATATGAACCTATGGAACGTAATGCTCATTGCCATTTTCATCACTGATTTAGCTCTTGGTTGATACTAAGCATGTGGAAATTTTAATTCACTTTTATTTAATTCAATAATGATGGAATTATGTTTTCCAAAACAAGCAGTAAATTCAATAGTTTGCGATAGAAATAAATTCTAACTGTATAAAAATAACTATATTAACAATTTATACCAAACCGATCCATCACCCACGACTAGTGCTTTTATGAATCGTACTTTTTCTGCCTATAGGTTTAGTGAAACAAACCACATGCATTCAAGAAAATGGTAAAAACTTTATCAATAGTTTCTTCCTATCTGCAAACTGATTACTGATTTGAAAAACTTCAAATGATTTAATTCAGTTATTCATAGTTGCCAATGAATAAGTTGCAAAACAACACCAATATTTTACATCATAAAATTTATTTCTTATCTATAATGATCCATAGATACTGATAAGAGCAAACATCAATAGAACAATACGCAGTGAAACTGTACAAATAACAAATGTTGAAGCAACGAATGCAATGAAAATTAATAAACAAAAAGTGAAATGGTACAAAAATTTGGCGTCAGTTAGATCCAACAACATGCAAACATCAAAGTTATAGTCATTATTAAGTGGCCAGTACCACTTTTTCCTTCTCAGGGTGGGACGGTAGACATCCAGCAGCTTGTCGAGCAGCAGTAAGTATCGCCCATTCCGCTGTTATAAGCTTGTATGAGGCGTGTATGCTTCACATCCTTTCGTTGGAAAGCCACCTGCTGGTTCACTGTGTGAAGTCGGCCATGAGTTTGCCAGTTACTGGCCACCGCGACAACTGCGTTGTCATGCCACCTCACGATGTACACTTTCCCGTCACAGGAGCAGTCATACGAATTTCTCCGAAGCTTCATGAGCTCTTTGTTCGACGTCAAAACTCAGAAGTACTTCCGGTGCGGTTCAGTCGAACTGTTCCCGTGGCCCGTACATTGAGATCAGATAATTTTTTCAACGTATCATAACTGGTGAAAAATTATCAAAATACATTTCGTGATGTTTTACGCATGAATGACTGACAATGACCATCATCCACCATCCTCGTGACAACTCTTTCGCTATGTGGCGCTCTCTCAGATGCCGATTCCTTTCCTTGATGGATGTTTGGGTGGTAAGAATAACCATCTCTACCACAAAGCATCCAGACCTTGTAGCCCATGCGAATTGGCTTTCCCCTTATGAAAATCTTCGAGCTGCGCCGACCATAGTATGGGACCATAGATTCATCAATGCCGAGAGCCAATGAAAAATACCACACTGCAGAAGGCGATCATTCAGCGGTTGGTACAGTGGGCTAACCTTACTGATGAATTTTATTTAGCTTAAACTACCAACGTAAAGGCCGGGTAACGCAGTTGTGCGCGGAAGAGCTAAGTGAAGTGAAATAGATAGCGCATTCTTTATATATACTGAAATGACGTCACAGCGACACGCTCTAACGATCAGCTCTATCGTAGTATCGTAGGCTAGAGCTTCTGCCTAAATTGCCAAAGACTAGAGGTCAGGAGAATGCTTTTCTCCAACACTTACTCATCTTGTCACCTGCAGACAAGTTTTGGTAATCTGCAATGTGCAGAAACCATTTCAGCTCCTGGAATCTGTTTCTGCTCGTCGTCACAGATGCAGCATTAGCGAATGTCAACATCACATTTTTTAAGGGTTGAATTCAGGCAAAACTTCTTTCTTGTGCATGCATTCTCATCTATTCTCAACAAGGTTCCTCCGCCTGAACTGATGATGGCAACTGAATAGAAATCATCTGATATCCATCGGACATATTTTCATACCACGTACACAGTTCTTGCAATGCATTCCTTTGGTAATGGAGCCTGCCTTGCAAAATATTTTGCTGGTGTAAAAGCACCTCAGCAAAACATTTGCCTGAATTCAACCAAGGAAACAATTACAACTCTTGTTCTTCCCAGCGTCCTGTAGTCATCGTCGTATTCGACCAGTTTCTTTGATGTAGCTGTGGACCTTCTTAGCAAATACGGTTGCCTGCTTAATCTTTTCCACTTTCCTAGCTAAGGCGTTCAATGAATGGGCCATAGTCAAGCGGCCATTTTCGATCTTGTTAATTTCACAATTTCCGCGTCGTCGTCCACGGAACGTCTCCTCCGTTTTAGCGATATCCAACATGCCTCTGCCAAAGTTTACCATTCCTGCATGCGGACAGCACAGTGAAGCAGTTTCGACGATGGTCCGTTGGAGAATTTGGTAAAACGCTGCGTTCTGAATCACGCAAGCTCTACGCCCAAGTTCAGAATATTCTTCGACTGAGGAGTGGTTACGCTGAAGCAAACCGTAGAAATGTCCAACCAACTCCAACAATCATCTTTCTTATCCATAAATGCTCACAAATGTGAAATTGTAGTCGCCCACTGATCAAGAACTGTCATCAAGAAGATTTTCAATCGATCACGTTCTGGAATGCTCGTGACGATCTCGAAATAATTTTCCATCCACACGTCTGCAGGTGCGTGGCGTATGTACTTGTGGATCAAAAACAACGCTACCTCTTTAATCCAATGAAAACCTGGAGTATGGGATCACTGCGGCAGCCAGAATGACTTCTTCCGCCGGATACCGATGCTGTTTCAACAATAAAACTGCGACGCTATCGACTGGATTTTTTCATATTTATAGTGGTTGATCTTTGTTGCATTGACAAAACCACTTCAGTGCGCTTCTCCACCAATCGAATACACGAATGGATTCACCAGAAACATACCACTACTTGCCGTTTTCGCTGGAACCCATCCACCTGCGCAGATAATTAGTGCAATACGCAGGATGAAAATGATCATTAGTTGACAAAGATCAAAAAATTCTCACAAACACGCCTGCACACATACACACATGAACAGCGCAATGCTACCACCGCACTGAACACAACATCAAAAGAGAACTGAGCTCGCTCGCCTGCCACGGCTACTTTTATACTAGCGTGGCGGTGTTTCGCTTCGCATTTCGTCGAAAATTAGCCCGCGTAGTCTCTTTTCGCTCACGCCAATCGTGATTGGTAGATGCAGAATTTTCAAATGCTCGATGGTCTCTTTTTGCTCACGCAGAACATGATTTCTACGCACGGAAGTTTCCAATTGCTCGACGGAGTCTCTTTTAGCTCACGCCAGCCGTTATTTACAAACGAGACTCGTCTAATGAAACCGGCTATGAGAAGAGCGCGAAGGTCAGAAGATCTGCCACTCACATTACTGTGATACATTACACTCAATATTACTGAGCATTCTGATGAACCACCATAAATTTGCATACTTTTTGTATTCTTACAACTCATCTATACATTTTTTTACCGTTCACGTGTTCATTATCCTTATTTTTTAATAAAAAGTAATTTCTATGAATCTGTTGTTTCGAGTTGCATGATTTTACCTAATTAATGTACAATTAAAATGCATTACAACTCATACTGTATTCACATTGCTNTTNTTANNNNTACNAGGNCNTGGNCNGGTGTTGTAGCTTCGGCANTTTCGTCCAAAAATTTGACCCGCGATAGTCTCTTTTNCGCTNCACCGCCAATCGTGATTTGGTAGATGCAGAATTTTTCAAAATGCTTCGATGGTTCTCTTTTNTGNCTCACGCANAACNTGATGCTTGGCACTGAATTTTTCCNATTGCTCGACGGAGTCTATTTTAGCTCACGCCAGCCGTTATTTACNAAACAAANTCTCGTCTNAATTAATAAANTCNTCTATTAAAGANTCGTCTATTTTTNCAATNAAAAAANTTCTTTCTGTGNAANTCTGNTTGTTTCGTGATTTTACCTAATTAAATTTACAATTAAAATGCATTATAACTCATATTGTTTTTTTATCATTGCTTTTTAAAGCATCCTAATTANTTTTTGAATTATCCATGAAAANCAGNAAAAAAANNCATGNCNAATTAATCTNCAGTTTTCNAGGTGNACGTCATTTNAACTCATTTTGCAGTAAANTTAATGCATTCAATTTTGCATTTAGATTCTGAATTTNTCATGAATTTCTAATNACCTACACCACCANCAGATACATACGAATTCANTTTGGAGAAACGACCACCAAAACACACAATAGACANGGGNTCATTNGTGTAANTGNAGAAGTGTTTTATATGGTTTGGCAAAGCNTCCAATTAAANTTTTCTCCACACAACAGAGNAGNATTNANGNAAANNAAGAGCAATGAAAATGTACAGTAGCCATATTTATCAGCAGAAATGAATAAAATAAAAATTTGCATGCGAGTTCGTTGGCTTTGTTGACCTAATAGAAATCATTTCAGTTTGAGGCCGTCCGTGGATGGTAGCTCAGCGTTTTGATTGGAAAATTGACTGAAGACAAACATTGAATCCAAACACTATTTTTGCTTTTTATTCATTATTATTTTTTGGAATAATTTCTGAAAAATAATTTTTCAATGAACATCGAAAGACAATGAACATTAACGATGAGAAGATGACGAATTTAGCAGTAAGTGGCATTTTTTTCATTTTTAAGTCTTAATCAGTTAACAATATAATTGAGAATCGATATTGAGCATAATTTCTCAACATATTGTATGAAGAATTCTCAAAATCAGATAATAGGTGACATAATAAACGCCAAATTTCTGTACAATTAAGATTCATTAAATACACCTTGTACGCATTGTTTATCTATTATTAAAATATGTTCTTTCGAAAATCACCTTTGCAATAGCTATCATGTACTTTCAATTGACCGTAAGAAAGCTTTTGCCCGAAAATTGTTCACTTAAAATTAGTTTCATTTGAGCTAGTTGGTTTTCCGACTTAAGAAAATTTTCAGACATACGTAGGTGTGTTTTGTCTAAGTGAAATTTTGTTTTGTTATGGCGTTTTTTG
>NW_003526948.1:2782326-2905797 GCF_000181795.1 Trichinella spiralis
TCATGAAATTTTGCAATTTTCGATAAAAATTTTTTTCTCAAAAAATTAAAGCAATTGATTTATATAGGTATAAAATTATTCGCTAACTATTATAGAAAAATCTGGACAGCTCCTGATTGCGTCATTTTTGAGATATGTCAAAAAAATGAAACTGAGATAAGATTTTAATGGTCTCGAAAGAAAAAGGAGTGAAATATGAAAGTCAAATTAATGTACATATAGAATGATTGCATTCATTTTTCAAACAAGAATATCAATGTTTTTCCCAAAAAAAAGAAAATTATTTTAATAAGAATTGTTCCTGATTTTCATTTAAACAACAGTATCTTTCAAAATTAAAAATCTCTGTTCACTAAATTTTTTGATTAATTGCAATTCAGAGATAAGAATTGTCGAAAAGTATCATATTGGAATGCTATTTTCATTCAATATTGTAGTCATTATATTTTATAATTTTCAAATGCTCAAACTGACAACTTTATCAAATTATTCAAAAAATCATCGATTACGGGTTAATGAAAATTTACATACCTTTAATTGGCACAGAGTTTCTTGTTTTAATCGTAAAATTATTTTACAAAACGCCGCAGTTTATGACAATCATGGAATACGTTCCTCTGTACGTACTGGGGCATACCACTAAAGATTCGTACAAATACCAATCATGAGCCCAGTAATTTGACATCAATTGTACATTTATTTAATTTCATAGCATTTGTAATAAAATTTCACCCTGGGCGCCTACATATTATCCTAATTATGCAAATCTCCATTGCATCGTTGTTACTTAGCAATAGGAAATTCAAGTATCTGCAGATGTGGTATCAATCAGGAACTTTATCCATGAAAAAGACGATAACAGGGACTGGATTCCATGAAATGTTTGCTTTTTAGCAAAGTGGACACTTACATCGCTTATGTTTTATTCGCAGGAAATAATGTACATTTAACTGCAGTAATTTCAAAAATTCAATTGCATTGATCGTATGAAATGGTAATTTAGTAAACATAATGGGTTCGATGTCAAAATTGTTTCATGTACAGAAACTGGCTCTGTGCTTCCGTTGAAATTGAGATACTGATGTGCATCTTTACTATGTAGTGGGTTATGCGATACGCCAAGTTTGGTAGCCATTTATTGTACAACTTCAGCGCGGTTTGGGATGAAGCACTCTGAAACACTATCATTCATAGATTTGAAAACGCAGCAATCAAAAATTGTGCGAAGTTTGATGAAACACTTTTCGTCGATTTTCGCTTTATCAACCAAGTTTATAGCTGACGAAATTTCTCAGTTTTTGAGAAAATTGTTTTTCTTCAAAGTTAAAGCAATTGATTTTTTCGAACGCAAATTTATTTAAAGAAATCGTCAAATTATGAGCAAACGCCAAACTTGTTTATTTAATAATACCTCATCAGTCAAAGTTGCGAAAGTGCAATAACACACACACTCCCCACGCCATTCACCATCAATAATTGCTACTAAAGAGATAAAAGCGAACTCAAAAGAAGAAAATATAAATTTGCATGAAACTTCCCTCAAACTAGCATTAAGCCAGTGCTTAGGCTATTTATTAGATAAGATCTGTAATGTACCAACTTTAGAGGCCGTTTATTCCCCCAACTGATAAACAGTTTCTGATAATAATCTGCATAACACTATATTATATCAATGCAAATACCTAGCAATAAAAAAAGCAGAATTTTCGAAAAAACCTTTCACTGATTTTGATAATATAGCAAAGTCTATAGCCAATGAAATTTCGAAATTTTCAGAAACACTTTTTTCTGAAAAGATTTCTCTTAAATTTGTTTTTCTAGAAATGACTTTATTTGACTTGAATCAATTAGGAACGACTAGAAAGTTACCAGAAACTTATCCGCACTCTTCCTAATTGCGCTTTTCTCGAGATATTGCGGTAAACCTGAAACTGAAAATTTGATTTTAATGTTGAATAAATAAAGAAACGAAGCATCGATGTTTAATAAATGTGCATACAAAATCATTTTATTCACTTTTACAAAGAAACGCGGAATGTTTTCAGCAAAAATGATACGTATTTAAATAACAATTGTTCCTACTTTTCTTTTATGCCTTACAGCATCTTTAAAAATTAAAATCTTTTTTCACTAGTCTTTGATTGATTATGCTTCAGAGATTGGAATTATCCAAAATGATCACATTGGAACGCAAGTTTTACGCAATTTGACAATTTTCTGTTCTATAAATGTCAAATTCCTCTACTGATTTTATCCAGATTTTCAGAAGATATTTTCTTCTCTGAGAATGGCTTCAATTTGATTCGTCTTGATCAAAAACGCTTAGCAACTTATTGTAAACTTATTTTTTCCCTTTATTGCATTGCCTAATTACCATTTTTTCCCAATTTATTAAGATTCTCACAATATCATCCATTAAATATTTTTGGAAAATTGTAAACCTTGATCTGGCACAGCATTGCTTGCATTTATCAATAAGTCGTGTGAAAATTTCATTACACTTTTCTTGAGGAATGCCATTAGTTTCGTTGTACTTTTGTGTATCTGAAAAGATTTGTTTCGAAGTTATTTCAAAGCAATGAAAATGGTTCAAAAATGAAGAGAAAATGGATTGCCTAATCCTAAGAAATATTGCACAATGTTACGAATTTTGAATGAATCCTTTATTAAAATTATAAAAATGTAGGGACTGTCTACCATATCTATATTTATATGAGTCCGATGTTTTACTACATATATAAGCGAATTCGTTTAAAAAGTCGATTGACTGCTATGCAAAGAACTGATGCGCATTAAATAATAGAAGTTGCTAACACATTTCTGCAAACTGTATGAAAAGTTACTGCCAATTCAAAAAATTAAATTATTTAACAAAAGAAACAACACTGTCCATTAAATGCTTAAATAACCTGTTACACTTTGTAAGAATATTTCTAACGCACTTTTCTTTCAAACGAATTTTTGCATTCATAACAATCTATCGTTTTATAATAAGTAATTTAAACAAAACTCTATTCAGCATTTATTCCGCGTTCTAGAAGTAGTGAATCATTGGCAGAACGATATAAGCTTTACTTAGACGTATGCTTCTTTTTGTCGAGTTGTGTCTAAATATATATTATAAGAATCATACACAATATACATGCGTACATTATATATATTTTATTTATTTATTTATTTATCAAAAAAGTAAATAATACCAAATATAATGCATCGTAGTAGCCAGCCAAGTACCGCGATATTAACATTGCGTTCAAATTTGGATCAGCCCCATGAAAATCAGTTAAAATTGGTGGTGGAATTCTCGGCAACTAATAATCGTTGAGGTTAGTGATGATAATATGACCAGTTAACTTACCAAGAAATCAAAATTTATATTCCCTTTGTCAAGTACTGGTTTACGCGTAGTCTAAAAATAAATTCATTAAACAAACGATTTCAATAAACTTATACTTGAAATTTTTCTAAGATTTCATGCATAACTTATAAAATTTGAATATTACCAATTTAAGTACTGTAAAAGAACATAAGCGGCTGCTGTAATAAAAAAGAAAAATAGTACATAATAAATCCACTACAGTTATCTTTAAAATCTTAATTATGAAGACGCAAGAATGTTTATAACTGGCATCTCATAATAAAAAACATTTAAAATCAAGCAGTAAAAGTCATCGATTAAATAATTTCGTCAACTACGAATACCTTCGAAGGCTTTTCTTCGTTTCGGATATCTGCATCCGCCATCACTTCGTTTCGTGACTCACCAATTTCGCTCTCCACTACTTTCGAGGAAGAAATGTGGACCGTTTCATCAATTTCTCTGCAAATGCCACATTGAGTTCATTCACTCAAACATCATATTAAAAAAACATTAATCCTTCCTTTCAATTTGCTTTAAAAATCTTAGCTACAGCTGGAATTTCAGAATCATTATGCATCATAACATATAACACGTTATATATATATAATGTACAAATATATTCGTGAGTGCAAAAACAGGAAAATATACATAAAAAGCGTACTGTAAATTATGAAGGTGAACAAATTCAACATTGCCATATTCTTCATACATAACCTGACAAGACTTTTTCTCCGGACACAATTTAAGAATTTCCGCCAGATAAAATGCACCATCTTCACTGTACTTTGCCAAGCACCGATCGCCGACTTTCCACTTAAAAAAAATTAAATTCATTTTTGTGCTTCACATGAAAATAAAAGCAATACATGAGCATTAAGGCAATAGAGTAACGATACTGCGGTACATGATAAGCTCATAACGATACCCTGACAAGAGAATAAGAAAATTGCATACATAAATTTTATGAAATAGTAGTGCTGCTTTTAAAACTCAAAAAATAAATAGAAAACGCTATTTTAACAATTAATAAATTTTTCTTTACTTTACTTTTATTACTCCGCTTAAATTACTTTTAATTTAAATATTTCACTTTTAAAATGTCATCTTACTTCCTTTGGTTTCGTATCACTTTCCACCTCAAGTTTCGACGATGCATGTTTGCTCTTTCTTTTCTCTTTCTGCTGCTTACCATCTGTTTTGTTTGATAACTGCAACTAAAAAATAAGACGAGCTTGAATACAAATATCAGGAAAATCTATAAATAAAAACGTACTTCTACCAAACTCAAGGATTCTTCATACATTTTAATCAATTCTTTATCGTCCCAACATTCTGCTATCTCATCATCATCCTAAAATCATAAAAATAATAAAGACGAGCTTAAGAAAAGGCTTTCTACCATATTTCTCTGGAAAATTACAGTTCCGGGAGAAAGATCATTTTCGGGGATTTTGTCAGACATTATTAACACAAATATCTACAAACAAAAGAATAAGTAATAAAGCGTGATACTAAAGAAATGTCATTGTTAACCTTAATAGTTAAGCAAGTTATATGCAGAACGCTAAACACTTAACTACTGAAAAAATTCCACGAATGTATATTTTAGAAAAACAAACCTAACAGGGCTACAATAAGGTAAACAGTATTAGCACTCCAATACTACTACAGTATGATATAAGTGATCATAAAGTATTATACACATTATCTGAAGCATGCTTGATTATTAAATGAATAAAAATAAATAAAACTATTTATGAATAAACATGCAGTAATTTTTAATCAAAAATAGCAATTGTAAAGAATAATAAGCCAAACGCAGATTTTGTGTCACATGCTTCATATTTTTCTTGTTTGGCAAAATTTTATCAATTGAAAATATTTATTTATATTTGAATCGGTAAGAAATCATCCCATATAGAGATCTAGTAAATTAAAATACCTGAAAAAAGTTTATAAATAAAGTCAGGTTCCAACTACAAATGTGAGAAATTTTAACAAAAATATATGGTGAAATATGCAAAGTAAATTTAATTAACATAAATTTTCATTTATTTTATCATTTTATTATTCGTATTATTAATTCCAAAGTTTACAAAAAAGATCAAGTTGTTTGCTTGCTGAATATTCAATAGTGGATTTACATTTTGAATTCTTTCAAATATTTTTGTAGTGTTTTAAGTTATAATAATTTTTTAGGATTGATTGCTTTTGTTCAAATGACTTTATATTAAAAAAATTTAAAGGTTTAAATTAATTTTACACGCGTATATTTGTAAATTTCAATGTGCTATTATTTTCAACAAGAGTATAGCTGTTTCTAATGCAACTAATGTTATTGATTAAATTTACACTGGCTGTTGCTTGTTTTCATGTCTGTAAAATAGCTAATCTCAATAAATAACGCTTTTATTTAACTTTCAGTAAATGTTCTATTCTACGTTCATTATACTTTATAATGTTGAAATATTTTCATTTACGAATTATATTTTAAAATGTTTAATTAAATATTATAAAAAAATACTTTAAATTTATTTCTTCAAACCGCCGTCATTTCATAGTTATACTTTGGTATTTCAAACCTGAAGCGTTTATTAAAAATTCACTGAACATTTTTTTCACTTTGCACAGTAAATATATAGAGTCCACTATCAGTGGATAAGTTGAACTGCAAAGTAACACAGAAATTTTATTCAAATGAAAAAACTAGGAACAGTCATCGGATTTCCAATTAGAAAACATTGAGAGATAGCTTTGCCAGAAGCTCAGAAATTGAGAAAAAAATTTCTGAGCTGATAATACGATTTTCAATTTCAATCATCCCTTGATCTTCGTCGATTTTGTCTTCGGTTAATTCTATTTTGCCTTTTCTGCGGTCTGGTTCTTCTTCCACCCTTTCCTCTAGCTTTACCCCTTGATTCTTTAATACGTTCTCGTCGTTCTCTGTTGATGTGTCTTCTAGTTGCTCTAGACAGTCTAAATATTCAATAAATACAACACACTATAAATAATATGATATGATATGATATGATATAATACAGCCTGATAGAATATAGAAGAGTTTTGCTACCTCACATGTGGCACTTCTTCTAAAACTGCTGATGAAGAGTCCACAACATCAGTTTCTGATGTAAGATCAGCTTTAACCGTCTGAAACATGTTAGAAAATAATGGAAACACTTGAAAAATCCAGCGTGTAAAAATGAACAAAATTTATTAATAAATTGAAGAGAAATATTTGAAAAAGAATAAAAATTATAAGAAAATTAGCATACTTCAAAAAGAATAATGGCGCAAACGGAAAACAACCCCAGCCATAACATTCGACGATCCATATTTTTGGCAGTAATGATATCGTGCGTGCTGTTTGATTTATATAGCTCAACAGTGACCTGATTGGACTACAGGGCGTAGGCAATTTGCATTGCACACTTCAGTTTCCTAAATTTCATCCGGCTGTCAATTCTGTTTCAATCGAGTGGGTGTAGAAGTGCCAGAAATGTCAAAATGGAAATTCTTTTATCGCTACCAAATCAATCACACGCTTTCATTTTGGCAAAAAGTTCAATTGAACACTTGTACGGCGATGTGTAGAAGTTGTTGAAATGGTTTTTGGAAGCGATGCAATTTGCAAAACTGGACAACAACTGCTTCAACAGAAAACAGGATAATTCCACGCCCGAAGCTGTACATTTATTTCAAGCATAATCGAGCAGAGGTGAGCATTTCTTCTTTACAACAAATGAGGTCTTATGACGACCATTTTGCTCATCAACATTCTCGTCTACATCACATCTCTTTTTCATAAAAGGAAGTATGTCAAAAATAAAATGTGACGTGATTCTTTTTTTCATTTCATAAAAATAAGCCAACCATGTCTTTCTTCGCTTATGCATTTATGTATTCATTTTTCCGGGACGGCAATTTTGTCGTATATCATCATATACATGCAAAAAAAGTGCTTATTTTAAAAAACGATAACAATTTATCTTCGTCCCTTGGAAATGATCAATTATTGATAATTGCTTGACTTATTTCAATTATTATTATTATTATTATTATTAGTGGTATTATGAATGTCACATATTTTCAAAGTATATAGTATAATTTTTTTTTACGCTTTTGACATATTAGCTAGAACAGTCTGCACTGTTTACACCGATGAAATGTGGAATAGTTTTATGTAATTTTATGATTTCACAAAACGAAAGTTTTTTATTTAAATAAATTCAATAAAAATGTCATTTCAACTAGTCTTGCGTAAAATTCGTTTTTATTTATTCCTGACAATGGAAACTAGGCACCGGTGTGATGTGGCAATTCTATTAGTCAGCTATTACTTAAAATTGCATGATTCTCATGATGCATAATGAAAGCACATAAATAATAATATATTATGAATAGATGTTAAAGTGAAAGTGCATGATGTTTATCGAATTTAAATGTTTTGATAAAGTTGTTTCAAAATGGTACACAATGATCATACTTTATTTGCTGGCGATCAAATTAGCTTTCAAATATTCTCAACAGCTTATAATTTATACTCGAAAAATTGAAAATTAAGAAAAAAATATTACCATACCTAATAAATTGCTGCACTGCAGAATTTTGGAGAACATCTCCGTCTTTGGCAGTTGCAAGAAATGGACAATTTTGAGCTAGTGGATTTCGCATCCTATTCACGCTTCTGCTGCTGATGTTTCACTTAATATAGTTTCAGTTTGCATTCTGCCTTTACGTCAGTGAATTGCAAATAGCTATTTATATTTTTGCATATTCTCTTTGATAATTATGCTAATTATATTTGTACTACAATCTATTTGTCAAAATTATTTTCATTTATTGATTATGTGTGCCTTAAGCGTTTACTGATTATATTATTCTTTTTTCTATCGCAAACACGGCTTGGTGTATTTCTATTCCTGAAAATTTTATTTACGTCTACTGGATAATAATGAAAGTTGATCAATATAAAGCAATTCAGTTTCAGATACGGAACAAATTGAAGAAATGCTGAAAATTTTTCTTTGGAAAAATATTGGAAGATGCCTGCCTGTTGAAGATGAAAACCTTATACATGTAAATTTTAATTTTACGTAAACCACACAAGTATTAATAGAATAACATAAGCTGACGCAAATGTGACATTTTTCCATAAAGCAATTAGTGAATTTATTGATAACTAACAACAACTCGTATCTTTGTATTGTATCTTTGCCCATCATATGATAGGTGCTGACGTAAGTATCATTAATAGATCTATAAATAGTTGTAAAATTACTAGGAATTTTAAATTATGAAAGCTTGAAACATTCTAATCAGAGAATATGAAAGAGTAACATATTTCACTGGTTCATTTTAACTGACATGTTGATTTGTCGAATTTTTTCTTTGCCATTCGTTTCACGAATTTTATGTTACTAATATTTATTTTATTTGCTTTTTCTAAAATTTTTTCTGAAATAAATAAGCAAAACTGAGAGTAATTACTTCAAAGAATTTTTTTATAAAAAATGTAATTGAAAAGCATAAAATTGTACTTAATTTTCACTATTGCGAAAGCAAAACTGCCGAACGTCATTTTAAAACAGTAACATTTTGTTGAATGATGTTTTGCCAACTTTTTCATATTATTTTATCAAAGTAATGTCTTGATATGTGAAAATTTTCATAAATAAACTGCATAAACTAACAACGCCTGAAGAGCTATGTATAAAGTTACTTTCTCACATTGATGCAAATTTTGTTTCAATTAATTTATACAAATATAAATAATGTGAACGAATTTATCCCATAATGACAACAATGCTACACTTCCAAGTTTTCTTTATTTTCATTAATTAATAAATTAACTGATACGCTTACACACAGAAAGGCATATAAGCGTATGTACGAAGAAAAAAAAAGTAAAGGAGCAAACGAAAACAGCGAATCTGCACTAGACTGCAGTAAAAGAGGAAAAAGGATACTGCAGACAGGAAAAAATATCAATCGTAGGAAACAGTCTGACTAAACGAAGTGAGAAGCGCACTATCCACAGGCTCTAAACATGATGGGCAAATGAATGATCTCATGAGCCAGTCGTCTATGCAATGCTTGTGGTAGGCATGCAAACAAGGCAGGAACCGGATTTTGTCACCTTCGCAAAACTCCACCATGCAGATGATGCACCTGAAAATAAATAAATTGAATAGCGAACGTCAAAAATCATTTATTGTATAAATTTTAATGAAAAATATACTCCGTTTCGCAACCCATTTCTTTGACATAATTTTCCACAGGTAAATGCTGCAAAATGCCAACACACTTGGCATGCTTGATTTCGTCGTCTTTAGAAGGCTTGGAGGTGCTGTGGCTTGGCATAACTTCAATGTATGGGCAGTGGGTGACAAAGGAATTTCGATTTTCCCGTCTTTCCTGAAAGTAAAATTTATTACTCAACATGCACTTCCTGAAAAAAATACATTAAGATGAAATAGTGCACTCTATCTGAATAATACAATTATATAATGCAAACTTCATTAAAGCATAACTGCAAATTCTTCTATAATGCTGTAATCAAAATTTTCACCTTACGATCAGATTATTCTTAATTATAAAATTATGACCACTGATTAAAAGGAAAATCTTTACCAATTACAACAAAACTAACTATGCAACCTGTGAAAAGATATAACATTGTAGAAATATTTAAATTATAAAGATGGGTATTAAATATAAACAATAGCTTATAAATATATTTTTCAAAATTGTAGAATAAGTAGTAACAGTAAGAGATAAAGGTAATAAATTATAAAATTTAAAAAGTAGGAACAAAATCAACAGCACTGCCTGCTATGTATTTTCCGGCGTACAGTTTCCTCGCTTGAATAAAGCAACAGCAACAGTAAAAATGCTATAACAGTGCCATATGTATAGAAATATCAAAAAATCTAATTTATAATACAACTGAACACAAGAAAACATCTACTTGAGTATGCTTAGGTAATGTTTCAATCAAATAACGTTACGTGTTAGCATTTCGAAGAGAAATTTTTCCCTAATTCTAAAACCAAAAACAAGATGTGACAATAATTCAGTTATTATCAGATGACATTAATTAAATT
The DNA here is from genome assembly GCF_000181795.1 of Trichinella spiralis. Taxonomy (NCBI): domain Eukaryota; kingdom Metazoa; phylum Nematoda; class Enoplea; order Trichinellida; family Trichinellidae; genus Trichinella; species Trichinella spiralis. Next base: position 2,792,794 of record NW_003526948.1, read on the forward strand.
ACACGAATCTAAACAGAAACATACAAATCTGTTAGATTCGATTCATTATGGAAAACGAGTAAATGAAAAACATAAAAATGATAAAAATTCTTAATTTTCAAAAGGTTGCAAAGTGCATATTGAGTATAATATAGCTGTGCGCAATTTCAAAAAATGTTTCTATACGGAAACAAATTTTTTTCACACAGATAACGCGGCACAATAAAACAACCTCAATTACTTTTAAATAACTAATTTTCGATTTTCAAAAAAGCAATCAGCTATGCACTCAACCTCTTCTCACAATAGGTGTAACGAAAAATAGAACAAAAATAATAGGCAAACTACAACTTTTCTGTATAGTTAATCCTATCCAATTCACAAATTTCGAATTTTTGTACAGTGACTGCATGTTAAATAAAGACCAGTAATTAAACAGTTCAGCTTTTAAGCTAAATAAATATTAGACACGCAAGCAGTTTCGTATGAAAATTTATAACTTTACCAAGCGTCAAACTGACATCATATTTATCAATTCATTTATAAAAAATACGTTTGCATCAATTTCTCGGAAACCATAAATTAAATAAATTTAAAAAATATAAACATTCACTGATAAAACGTTGGAAACACTTAAACATGCACCCGAAACATGATAGCCAAAGATTTTGAATTAATTTCTAAACAACTGAAATATAATTGCTTCTTTAACTTGTTCAGTAAAAACTTTCCAAAATAAAAACAGCTTTAAAAAATATTGCATAAAACAACAAATAAATTTCAATAATACCTTGCATTAATAAAACAACGTGCTAACACACCCAACTACAGACAATGTTGAAGTGTTTTTCCCATAAAAGACAAAAAAGAATAAAAATACCTCAAATGTAACGTCGCTGGTAGTGCTGGAACGTCGGCCGGAATCATTAAAAGATGCATCATCGTGAATCAAACTTGACTCGTCGTTTTCAAAAGACTGCAGACAATTTCCCATGTTATAAAAATTTCTTATCCGTAATAAAGATACAACTTAGAAGAAAAAAAGAAACACCGCACACAAGAGCACGCAACGAACCAGCCGCCAGTGCTAAGCAGATGCCTATAAAAAGTAATTATAAATGTAAGCAAAAGATTCAAAAGACAAACCAAAAAAATTATAACATATTCTACTTTTCCAGTCAATCAACAATTTACACAATATGACTACAGTAGCCCATGTGAAAAATAGGATTTTGTGCACTAACAGTGTTTGACGATAGCTGCTACTCACCATCTAAAGCAGCATAACTAAAGTTTTATAAAAGTAAATTCACTTGGTATAATTCTTAAAAGATTAATTGGCATAAAAAATCTAAATTATATTTCAAGTTTTTTGTTTATAATGCATGATTTAACTAAAGTTATTAACATGAAAACATTGTTTTAGCATTAAAAATGATGCGGAACATTAAATTTAAATGTTAATATTGATATTCTAAAAATATTTAGAAAAACTTTCTTATTAACAACTTTCATTAGATTTTCTCATAATATTTTTCGCATTAACTTCTTTTTTTTCAGAACGTCGTAAATATTTTACTATTAAAATATTGTGTAAAAAGAATTAAATTTTGTAATAGGCTATAAAAATGGCATTTAGATGTTGAAATTATGTTTTTGCTTTTATTTGTACATGAATACATTTTTCTACTGTAATTCTTGTTTATTGTCTTTATTAAGCATTTTGGAACCGATTTTTTTCTTCCACGTTTCAACATTCTTCAAGTTTTGCTAGATATTCTATATTAATGTCTATTAACGTTAATTGACAATGTTTACTTACGGTTTTAATATAATTTTAATTGTTATTATAAAATTGGTTTTATTTTGCCAATACTTAGTTTTAGGTAGACATTATTTTCTATGTATCAGATTTTAAATGAAATGTATTTCAGTGAAGTATTTTCATGATGGCTTCTTTGCCAAACTCAACAGTTCAGCAGTTTACACAGTCTAGGCAAGAACGATTCCAAACTTCACAAACTGCTTATGTGGGTGGTACAACCGTTTATCCTAGGATGCCAGTACAAGAGTTGAATCCGTCGCATCCAAGACAATTTGCTGCTGTACGTAAAGCGATTCTACCAAATATTCAACCTAGAGACGGTGGAACTGCGCAGTACTTGCCACGTCTGGCTCCTAAACCAAGCGTGACCACATATTCTTATTCACCGACTTCAGTTATGGTTAGCACTTCAAATCAGCATTCAATGCAACCTCAGTTCACGATTCATCCGACTCAGCATGCATATCCGGGTTATTTTCAACAACGTCAGCGTGGATGTGTAGTTTATGAATCAGCTGCAGCTTTGCGCTCGCCCCAAGTACGACAGCAGCAGTCTTCACAACAGCAAAAGTCAATTGCAAATGACCAACAAACGGCTAGTGGAACAAGCAATTTGGAAACAAGCAAGCAAACACATAACCAAAGCTTAATTAGTCAAGAGCGCCTTGACGCTTTGCTTCGTGAGGTTGATCCAAACGCAACGCTTGATGACGAGACCAGACGCGCTCTCATGAGATATGCTGATGATTACATTAACGATATCCTTGAACGTTCGTTACGACTTGCTGTGCATCGCGATTCCAATGTCTTGGAAGTTAAAGATGTAGCATGCTCTTTGAAAACTCGGTATTCGTTGGTTATTCCAGGATTCTGCGATGACACTGGCAAATCAACGAAAAAAGCGTTGCTGGACGAGGCACATGAGCAACGTATAGCTTCGGCAAAAAAAGCTGTGAAACGTTGGTAAATGTGGAAATAGAGGCATCATTCATGCTGATCATTACATAAATTATGTTTCACGAATTTAGTTAAAGTACAATTTCATTTTTAAGGCAACAGACATACAGTTGATTTATCATGTGTTTATCTGCTGTCTTATTCATAAATAAATATTTGAAAAAATGATGGAAATTGTTTAATATTTACATTTCTTCAAATGGAATGGATAGTAAATTTTGACGTGCATTTGTATATAAATACATATTAATTTTAATACATTTACCTGTAAATGTGCGCCCTTGCTTTACGTATTATAAGAACTCCTTGTTATTTCAACACAGCAATTTTTCGGTACAGTTTTATATTTTAAAATAATTATCTTTACAAAAAGCATGTTTCATTTTACGGTGTTTATTTTATAAATGAACTGTTATTATATTTATTTCATTAATAGATACCATTTAATTATATAAATTATTTTATAAAGTTATCAGATGAACTATAAATAAATGTCATCAGCTATTTGATGGCAACAGCAACAAATTTTATTCATTACACGTGTTGTCGAAAAGAAGCCCACTTTCTATTAGGATACTCAAGTTTCTTATTCTGAGCGGGATTTATTCTATTAAGGAGTTTTACAAACACGCACGCAATCTCAAATATCGCACATGCACACACAGACATGTCGAAGCTCTCTTTTCATCTATATATATACATATCACACTATACTACAGTAAGAAGTCCCTTTTTGATATACAGGTACAAAGTATATTACAGAATTCTCAAGATACCGCCGCCATGGACGAAGTCCATCATAGATTAGATTTTTCAATCAAATAGAATTCTCTTACCAATCGTGTGTATATGCCTTGGGCGCTTTTCATATTCGCGGATCGTACAATGCCATCTCATCCTTCATAGCATTCAATGATTCGGTCAAGAGAATATAGGTTCTTGGGTACGCCTTCTTGCTTCATCAACAAAATGTCCCTTTCTTCGTTCTCTGTTTCTGGCGTATCCACTTGTTTCGCTGCACAGAATTCACCATATATTCAGTGCGCCAACGCTTGCAAAATTGTGACACTGTTCTCTGCTGATATTGCCATCGTCTCGTCAAGTCACTCTTTTGTTGCAGATCAAACCCAGGATCTAATTTCAAACGATTCTCAAACTGCTGCAAACGTTGCAGCGTTCAACTAAAAATAATGGACAACGGTGGCACATTCTTCTTCCATATTTTCCGGATATCGTATCGATCGTCATCTGCTACTTGCACCTACATTGTTTGTGTTGAGTTTTTGATCAGTTCGATCTGCATTATCACGTAAATCGAGACAACAGACGTAAGATCGGGTAACACAAACACAACAGCTAGAGAGAGGATTCAAAGAAGCACCACAAAGAAATTAACGGAACTAAGTTTTACTAGCACGCAAGGTACATTCACAAACATACGCAAACGAATGTTTATTTATCTATAAGTGTATATACACATGTATATGCATCCACACAGTAATACAGTATAATGATTATCATGTTTCAACAAGAATTGTTCATCAACAGTTTGGATATGCGGTTGTTGGTTAAACGGTGCCTTAACACACAGTAGTTTGAGAATAGACACAATACCATCTCATCCATCACGATGACCGTCTTTCAATAAAGGATGATACCTGGATTGATCACTCTTATGACAATCGACGCCACGTACATTCCACACTGCTACGTACTTCACACATCTCTCGATGCGGTGCGAATCTTCGCATATAGGACACAGGAACGTCTGCTTGGTTGTCACTACTAAAGCTGAAAAAGCTGACGGGGAAATGGGCATTCACCACTTTTATGACCTTTCGTATTGGAATTACTCTCTGAGTGAGTATTCCACGAGCGTTGAATATTCGGCTCTTGTTATTTATGCCAATCGTCGCCTTTATGATTTTGCGTCAGGATCTGGAACGCAGATTGCGTCGTTTTACATCTTGCATCGATCTGAGGTTGCACATTGCCACGTATTTTACACATCTCTCGATGCGGTGCGAATCTTCGCATATAGGACACCGGAACTTCTGCTTGGTTGTCACTACTAAAGCTGAAAAAGCTGACGGGGAAATGGGCATTCACCACTTTTATCACCTTTCGCATTGGAATTACTCTCTGAGTGAGTATTCCTCGAGCGTTGAATATTCGGCTCTTGTCATTTATGCCAATCGTCGCCTTTATGATTTTGCGTTAGGATCTGGAACGCAAATTGCGTCGTTTCACATTCTTCCATCGATCTGAGGTTGCACACTGCCACGTATTTTACACATCTCTCGATGCGGTGCATATATATATATATATATATATATATATATAGAAGATAAATAGTAAAGCTTAGAATAAAAAAGTGACCATTAAAAAGAAACCAAAATTTGACAAATAGAATGCATAACAATGACAACCAGTAAAATTCATGTTCGGAACAGCGAGTAAAATTCATCGCAACAACAACTAATGAAATTTAGCCGTCGTGTAAACCAATGAAATTTATACCCAATTAGAGTTCTACGCAAAATTGACAACCAATCAAAGTGTGAAGCGGCATATCTTTGATGTAAACTGGGAATCTACCCCAGTTTCTTCGTACGAAAGCTGAAGCCGATAGGATTCCTCTTACCTTCGTTCTCAAATACTGACTTGATGATATTCGGTTTAGCATTCTGTTTGATATAATCTTCTATCATACGTAACCAATGATTCCGACGACGATGTTCCACATCTCTTTTCTTCGCAATCGCTGCCATGTTGTTCTATTTCAACTCTATAGATGTAATGCTTCTCTTTCCCGGCTTGTAGCACCAGAAATTTATGTTGTCGAAAAGAAGCCCACTTTCCAGAAGGATGCTCAGGTTTCTTACTCTGAGCGGCATTTCTTCTATTAAGGAGTTCTTCTCGACTTCGCAGGTCTCAATTCCTCTGGGAATAGTCTATTCAGAGTTCTGCATACAGATCATCTCTAGCGTAATCTGTTCTATAAATCGATCAAATAGTGTTTGTATGAATGATTCATTCAACAAACACTACTCTATACAAATTGAAAGATGCTGCGATAACAAAAACAATCGCACGCAATCTCAAATAGCGCACATGAACACACTGACACGTCGAAGCTCTCCTTTCATCTATATATACATGTATCACATCAAACTACAGTAAGTCTTTTTCTGATATACAGGTACAAAGTATATTACAGAATTCTAACAGTATGATTACATACAACATATTTGATGATTTGCTTTTTTTCTAAGAACCTGTAATTTAAAATAAAAGTATCACAATAAGCATTTGAAATAAAAACTGTTACATGAAAAATATGCAATTATTGAAATCTGATTTTTAGCACACCAGTGTCAGTCATACGGTGTAAAAGATGAGTTATATTGCAACAAATAATTATTAATTATTTAATAAAAAACAGAATAGCCTAAAAATTGCTTTAATTATAGGTACTGAGCTTTATTTATTTATTAAATTCGCTTAGTTGCCATATACTGTAGTTATTACTTGCAAATCTATAAGTTAATTACAGTATGAATGATGAAGAAGGTGTATAAATCAGTGATGGATTAATTCTGAAACATGGATAATGCAGATTTTGTTAACCTATATCTTTAGTGAACGTAATTTTTGATTCTGTTATTTAAATGCTATTGTTTTTTTATTGTAAGTTATGATAAATTATTGTTTTTAGTTTTTAACAAAGCTCTGATATTTGGGTTTATTTTGATTTTGAATCATGTTTTAGTCTTTAGAATAAATTAAATTTTTTACATTATGTTTTGAATTTACCTGTTTCAGTGATTTTGCATGCCACTTGTTCGAGAACGCCAATTTGTGTTGGCAAAAAAGCAATATCTTGTTAAACTGAGACGTGATCGCTATCTTCGCGACGACATTAGTTGTGGTATTGTTGACTGTAAACTGTGTTCGGATGTGTGGAATTTACATTTAATCAACTTGGGCAAAGTTCCGCTTTCTCCTTCGAAGGTTGTGGACGCAAGGCATATTCTGTTTCTTGATACCAACATTATTCGGCATCAAGTTGATGTGTTGACTGATGAACGCTTTGGCAGTATAATAATCTGTAGCACTGTTTTGAAAGAATTGAAACAGTGCTTTGGACACAGGATATTCAGAACGTTTTTAAATGATGAAAAGAAATCAATTTACATTTTTAAAAATGAATTTTTTCGAGGCACATGCATTGTTAGAAATTCCGAAGAAAGTATTGATGAACGAAATGATCGTGCAATTCGACATGCTGCTATGTGGTACTGAATTTCATGCGATTTATTGTTTTAAAAAAGGTTTAAACGGTGCTTCGTTAGGTATCGCGATCATTTGAAACAGTTGGACAGTGATGTGACAGTTGTACTGCTGTCCGATGATGAACAGATGGTTCAACGTGCAGTTGATGAAGGCTTACTTGCATTCACGCTGGAATTTTACGTATCCGGCTTTGATAATTCAGCCACGTTGTTGGATAAATTTTGGAGAGATGAAAGCAAGAAAAAATTCTTTTCAGAAGGCAGTGCTTTGTTTGATCAACATTTGACTCTTCATGAAATGAAACTAGGCTTGGCAAATGGCTTGTACAAGCTTGGCACATTTCAAGTGTCACGAGAAAATTATCTCGAAGCTCATGTAATTCTGGAGGATGAACAAGAGAGACCAATATTTATAGAAGGTGAGTGAAAGAAAAATGAAAAATGTTTTTTGAATTTTGTTTCAGGTTTGTTGAATTTCAACCCGTGCGCTTCAAAACGATATTGTGGTGGTGCAGATGCTTCCTGAAAACGAGTGGAGTTGCCCAGCTTCAGTGTTAAGATTGCGAGAGTTCGAAAGTGAGTTACTTTTAGTGAAAACCGAGGCCGAAGACCGAGGTCGGGGGTTGTCGAACGCTAGAACTAGGGATAATATTGAGCCCACTGGAAAAGTGGTCGGAATTTGGCGTCGGGCTTGTCGTCCAATATGCGGTGTGCTCGAGCCGGCCAGCAGTACAATTAGCAGTCAGCGTTTGTTCACGCCGTCGGACCGACGCTTGCCTAGGGTGTTGCTCGATCTGAGCGAAACAGCCCATTTGGTCGATCAGCGGATAGTGGCCACAATTGACTGCTGGCCAATCAGTTCACGTTATCCAATTGGACATTTTGTACGCGAATTGGGAAAAATTGGAGATCGTCAGACAGAAAATGCGGCACTGCTTTTGGAACATGACGTGCCCAATAGGTGTTTCTCCAAAAGTGTGCTCGACTGTTTGCCCGAAACGCCTTGGACTATAACAGAGAAAGATTTACAAGTTAGCCGTGATTTTTTCTGTAAAACTTTTTCTACTGGAATTGATGTACTTTGTTAATATTTGTAGGAACGCGAAGATTTGCGTCACTTGACCATATGCAGTGTAGATCCACCAGGCTGTACAGATATTGACGATGCATTACATTGCGTGCAGTTGGCGAATGGTAATTTTGAAGTCGGCGTGCACATTGCCGACGTGTCGCACTTTGTCATTCCAAACTCAGCGTTAGACCAAGAAGCAGCTAACCGTGGTACGACTGTTTATTTGGTTGACCAACGAATCGACATGCTTCCGGATTTGCTTTCATCGAAACTCTGTTCCCTGTTAGCCGAAAATGATCGGTTCGCTTTTTCGGTCATTTGGGAATTGGACCGGAATGCAAATGTCTTAAAGTGCAGATTTTGTAAAAGTATCATCCGTTCGTCAATGGCACTTACTTATGCAGACGCGCAGTCACGATTGGATGACCCAAACATGAATGATGCAGTCACCGTAACGTTGAGGTATGGTTTCGAAATGTTTGAATATCGAAAAAAAGAGTTCATGTTGTTCTTGTTGTTGTTGTTTTTGTTGAAGAAATTTGAATAATTTGTCCAAACTGTTGAAGAAGCGACGATTAGAAAGAGGTGCTTTGACATTGGCTTCGACGGAGGTTCGTTTCGATGTTGATTCGGAAACGTCGGATCCGATTGAGGTGCAGGCAAAGCAGATGTTTGAGACGAACTCAATGGTCGAAGAATTTATGCTGTTGGCAAATATTACCGTGGCCGAAAAGATATACACTGAATTTCCTCAGGTGGCATTGTTGCGTCGTCACCCTCCGCCGCCAGTGTCCAGTTACGAGCCGGTGGTTAAAGCGGCATCCAGACTGGGATTTGAGCTGATCGTTGACCGAGGCGGCAAAGCGTTGGCAGATTCGTTGAATAAGGCCGTTTTGGAGACGAATCCGTATTTCAACACAATGCTGCGGATGTTGACCACGCGATGCATGACACAGGCGGTGTACTTTTGCAGCGGTTCGGTGTCGAAGGAATTGTACCTGCATTTTGGTCTGGCTTCGCCCATTTACACCCATTTCACGTCGCCAATACGTCGCTACGCTGATCTGGTGGTGCATCGGCTGCTGAGCGCGGCGTTGGATCAGAGTCGCATCGTGCCCAGCATGTTGGATCGGCGCCGTTTGGAATTGCTTTGCCAAAATTTGAATTACCGTCATCGTATGGCCCAGTACGCCGGTCGGGCTTCGGTGTCGTTGAACACGCACCTATTTTTCAAAAATCGCCTGGAACAATTGGAAGCGTACGTTCTATTTGTACGTCGGAACGCTTTGCAGTTGCTCATACCAAAGTATGGCTTGGAATCGTCCATTTTTTACGACCAAGCCCCCTGTAATACGATCACATACGATGACGATGAATGTTGCCTGCGAGCTGGTGAAATTACTATTCGAAATTTTGACCCACTGCTTGTTCAGGTTGGTAGTAAATTTGTTCCTTTTGTTCGCATAGTACTAAGCTTATTTAATCTGAAACTAAAAGTACAATCACATAAGCAGAAGCTACTGCTGCTGCTATTGATATTACTATTAATAATATTATTACTGTTGTTATTGTTATTTTTTACTGGTACAAGAAAACCAAAGCTATATGTTGATAACTGATGTACGTTTAGGTATGTGTAGATGAAAGCGTACCCCACCGCCCAAAATTACAAGTGAAATTAGTTAAACCATTTATATCTGGTTTCAGTGTGGATCCTCTACCAGTGCAACAGATTCCTAAGACAGGTAAAAGCAGCAACTGATGGATGTTATCACATAAGTTGTTCTTATTCATTTTACAGTAATAGTGTGGAATTGTGTAGGAAGAGAAATTTTGATGTAAAGAACAAATAAAAATAGTTGTATTTTTAGTTGAAAATCATGTTGAAAAATCAGATGAACGGCCACAAAGAACAGGCAAAAGAACACGAAGTCGCGCAGATGATGAAGAATATGGAAAGAAACAACGCGAGGATGTTTCACACGCTTTAACCAATGACTGACCGATTTTCACTTCAAGTTGATCACTGCTATGAAAAGAGTATTATTGAAAAAAAATAGAAGCCTCTGATAATTATTGCTCTGGTGAAAAAAATCACGAAATGGAAAACACTTCTAAATATTATTTAATGTTCATTTGTACGATACTTATTTGTTTTGGTGTCAAGAGTAGTTGGCATTTCGTATTGTTAATTTTGTTCATGAAATTCAATCTTAATTAAAGCAAAAAAATGTTGTAGAAGTGTAAAATAAAAACAGATAAAAATAAAACAATTGACAGTACAGTTCTGAATAATGGCATTAGAATTTGTTGGAAATTTCAAGCGTGACTGATCGACTTTTAAGCGAAGAAAGATTAATCAGCCAGGCAGGCGTAGGAGAAAAAGTGGGAAAATTGATGAGGTCGATTTGGCGGCATTGGTGGATACGATTTGGACAATTTTGTTAGTGCGCAATTTGCAGATGCCGCTTTTTGAGAAAGTGAAAAAGCTAAATCCCCGATGGACAGACAGAAAAGCTATCGCGAACCGACGCATCTTGCCGAAGCTTGAAAAACACGCAACATACATACATGCACAAATCAGAATACATGCATACAATCACATACCTTATTTGCACTTTGATCGACCGTCGTTGCAAGAAGTGGCATCTTTTTCAATTTGTCGAAAATTATTTCTGATGAACTTGAAATCGATCGAATGCAATTTCAATTGATTTTATTTTTTATTTGTTTATTGCAATTTTTTGCTTTGCTGCTGATGCTCACTTGAAACTGTGGTAGGAGGGTTGTTGGAGATGATTTTCAAACGATTATTGCTTCACCAATCCCGGTGGACTTTGCTCTTCAGCTTTGATGGAAAAGACAAATTGCTTTTATAAAGAAATAATGATCCAATCTCAGCTTGCAATTATGATATTAAAAGTCAACCGTTTGATGGAAACTTTGTAACATAACCTATATGAAAAGTTAACATGCTCTTGGGAAAATTTGTTTACTGAACAAATCTTTCGGGAACCGAGCAGATTATATGTACCGTAGTTATTATTGTGATTGTTTTATTCTTTTTCAATTTCATTAATACGGAAATTATTGTAAAAATATAATAAACCAACTGGAAAAAAATCATTAACTAATATATATATATAATATATAACTCTGAAATATGAAGTTCATTTAACTAAATTTTACACCTTACGTCAATGGCATTATTTGAAATAATAAAGAAAAATTATTTAACTTTGTATTTTTTTAAAATAAATTTACAATTTTCTTGTGTTAATGTTCATTTAATCTTTGTTCATGTAGTGCAACTGAAAAAGGTAACGTTTACCACTTAGACTGCATACATTTCATACAAACCGTACATTTATACACTATATAATTAACGTTTTATACTTGCATCCAAGAAAAGATATTCATATTAAAAAAAAAGAAAAAGAGTAAAATTCACGCATTGTATATGTTTTGAATTTGATAACATACAATCAAAGTGCAGAATGAAGTGTTATATAAATCAACATCTACACAAAGCAATGCAGCATCAACTATACACAAGTGCAAAGTAAGGCATAAAAAGAGAAAAACTTTAACGCCTGCATAAACTAAATTTAATTAATGAAAAATTTACATGCATTGAATTTTCTCATCTCATTTCATTTGTATAATGCATACAGAGCATTTGCTTTATTTTTGATATCAGTTCCGCGAAAAACTCTGAAGACAGAAACGTGTTTCAAATTGGTGAATGCTTCTCTCTTTAATAATACAGTCGGCCCTCAGTATTTGCGGATTTCAAAACCACCAAAATGATAAATCCTATTTTTAGACCCTAGTGTGCATGTATGATGTGGGTCTGCATGCTCAGTGCAAGGTTGTTTCCGCAAATGAGGTTCCTCACCATAACAGCAGTGCCAACGACTTTAACCGAAACAAAATAATCGCTACTAATGCTAAGATAAAAAAAATAAAAACGTTAGGGTGCACGGAAAGGAGGCGCTGCGAACGGGAGGTTAGCTTACGGCAGCACCGGTTCCGTAATTCCAGACGCTTGACCCAGACTGGTCAACTAGTCCGGACATGTGTGAAAGTGGAGAATTTCCGCTTTCACGCTAGCATAATCCAACAAAGCGTGAGAAAATGCAAAATTTGAATAATTACGTAATGAATGAAGTAAATACTACAGTCACAATGTTTTAAAAAACTCCATCCACTTCTGGTAAGCTTACATGCAAGGAAACACCGATGATTTTGACTGTTATACACTCAACCAAATAAATATAAAAAATAAATACGGGATAAATGTTTAAAATACAAATCAGAAGATGGTCCGTGATATTATTCATTGCAGATACTTCAGACAATTCGGTATAATTATAAGGCATCGACTGGTTGCATGAATATAAGCGGCAAATTTTGGCGCGTTTGAGCATACCGCGAATGTTGAGGCCCGATCGTACAATATTACAAACAAGTGGGAGTTCGTACAACAAAGTAGACCATATAAATAATTGAACAATAATTTATTATGCAAAATAGATTGTTTGTCATTCACTTTTATAATAACAGAAACTGTTGACTGAAAATTCAGCAAAGCAATTTGTAAATAATGCTAACTACAAGTGATAATGTTAAAAAATTTGTAACTTAAGTTATTTATTTTATCAAATAAATTCCGCTCATGCTTATGCTTGGATGAACAATGCGATGCGATGCTAAATAAACAACTGACAACATCAACATCGGGTTGTGTTGCAAAATAATTTAAATAAATTATGAATTGCTCGTTGCCTTTTCGAAATCAATCTACTTTTATTTGATAACAAATGCAAAGAGAAATAAAGTTTACAGTTATTCCACATATGCTGATTAATGACGTTGACTGAAGATTTCTATAAAAGTGCAAATAACCGTAAAAAGAAAATTGGTGTAAGTTGTGAAAATTTTACAAACAACATCGCTTTTAATTATATTTACCAAATAACTGATTGCAAAAATTATCAAAATCGGTTATACAATTTTCAAAATGCAATATTTGGAAATCGCATTAGGTGGCGCTGATGTCGACGACACCAATGAGCGTCAAGAAAGTCAACAATTAGAAATAAGGGCAGCTCAGATTGATGCAATTCAACTCATAAAGAAAAGTTCATGTCCAGAAGTCGTTATTACAATTTGGAATCGACCATTAATTTTATTCCAACACTCGATTAAAAACCCCTCCACCACCCCAGACAAATGCACAACATTGTCATTTGATAACGCGAATCTGTGACTGATAAGGATGTGTGCATTTTAAATTGTTGATGCTTTTGTGTAGATTCACAGTCAAAACAGAATGCACAGTGCAGCTTCTGCATCTGCATATTGGAATTTGATGTGTTCAGCAGCCTGGGGTATCAACAGGGCAGGATTGCTGCCTCCATTTTTCAACACAGAACGGTCAGTGGTGTTAGGAACAGATTCAAGATTGGTCGATTCGAAACTTTTGGAACTGGGTCCCAGCAGATCCGACACTTGTATGGTATTGCCAATTTCTGGTCAGAGCAACTCGAACGACATGTATACCTCTTATGGTCAGCTAATTGCTTGCAAGAACTATCGAGGCAATCGAGAAAATAAATTCAACGAAATATTTCTCCATTCAAGCGAAGGTAATTTAAAAAGAAATAAAAAAACTTCAAAAACGTGCTTTAAGCAATGCATGCAATTTTTAAACTGCATTACGATGAAGAATATTAAATAAAAATGCAAAATGTTCAAGTCACATTTTCAATTTTTTAAAACGTGCAAAATTTTCTACTTCAAATTTCTGTTTTATTTTTTTAATCGTTTATCAAAGCACATTGCGTTTTGAAATAGCTGAAATCAAGTGCTATCACAGAAAGAATCATTTTTCAAACACACATTTTTACAACATCAAAATCACGCGTGTATGGGCATTACTGATGGCAAAGTGGATTCAACGTAGTGAAATTTTATGACAATGTCAAATTTGCTAAAGGTGTCAAATTTAAAGTCGTCTCGAACGCTAATCAAATGAAATGCTATCGTTGGAGGCTTAAAATACTATTTTAATAGCTCTTTCTCGTGGAATTAAAATACAGATCATATCAAGTGATTTATATTTTCAAATTCTTTGTGCTTATTGAATTGATGGTGATCATGATTGAATAAAAATTTAATCATAAAACACAATTACATTAGGTAACTCTTTTTATAGGTGAAAACGCAGAAATGAATAAGTCGACAAATATATCGAATGCTAAACGTCGACGGACCAGAACCAACTTTACTAGCTGGCAACTGGAGCAGCTGGAAAGTGCATTCGAAACCAGTCACTATCCAGATGTGTTCATGCGAGAAGCGCTTGCTTTACGTCTGGATTTAGTTGAAAGCCGAGTTCAGGTTTTATCATATCTTATTTTTCTATCTATTCCTATCCTTTAGCACATATGAAACTTCTTACTAACACACTTTATTATAAGCATTTTTTATTATTTAAAATGAGCAAATAAGAAACAGCTATGTATTAATTTTTTTCAAAATAAATTGGGGCAAATTTAAACTAAATATCTTAAAAGAATTCTTCACAATTAAACCAATCACATCTTACTAATGGAAAAATGCTAAATATTAGATATTATTCTAAAAGTGTGCAATAAATCATCTCTTATTTTAAAGTTTCACCAGATGGTGGAAAATTTTTATTATTCGAATTTTTTAATCTATTACTGCGGCATCATTAAGAAATTGGATTAAGCAACTTTCATTGCATAATTGAAGCATTTTAATATGAATTTTGCAGAGTTTACATTTTGACCAAAGAAAATGAAACAAAACGCTGTTTTAAGTTTCATTTAATAAAAAAATATTGTAAATGTAAAGAAGTGGAAGGAATTAAATGCATGCAAGCGTAGAGAACATTCTTTTCATTTATAAGGAAAAATTACAGTAAAATAAAAAAACAAATACGTACACTGTTTCTGAAGCTTATAGTGTTAGTTTGTTTTTTACAGTTTAAAATATTTAAACTGATCTAATTAAAGTGCAAATATAAGCAATGGACTATTCTATAGTTATAATTTAATAAAGGTACGGATGTTTACGATTGATTAATTTCGAATTAAATGATCTTATTTAATTCAACAGCTGTGTTTGATCAGTGCAAAGTTTGTTCATCAAATAAATTTTTTTTAACCAAAAAAATTTTAAATTATATAAAAATCTATAAAATTAGCCAAGCAGAAATGAGATAAATGTATAAACATTGGTGATTTTTTGTTTCTTGCTATTTTGTAATATCCAGTCCTCCTCAACAATAGACTAGCATTAATTATAAATATTAACGTTGACTGCATCAATAAGTTGCTAAATTACTTCAGATACTACGTTTTCAAATAAGACAATAATCGAAAATATGATCATTTTAAAATGTGCCAAGCAAATTCCAATTTTTTTCCTCTTTAAAATTGAAAAGTTCATTACTACGATCAAATAAAAATTTCCTGTCACACACAGATTAATTTGATTTAAAAATCTGTCTTGAACAAATATTTATAAAGCTATATTTTTCTTTTCCAAAATGATGATTTTTTTGACATCTGAATTTACTTTTCGATCAAACTTTTTTCCCACAAAACAATTTATACATATGTGTGTTCATATGTAATTCATAGCCGTTTAAAGGAATAGGTCCTTATATATACATTTTTTTCTTAATTTAAGAGGTTTATGTATGTATATACAGTGAAATTAAAATCGCATAAAATTGACAAAGTGAAATATTAAATGGTGCTTGGCAGATAATTCATGAACGTAAAAACGTCCAATTTAAAGGGCCGTTTCATCCGTATCAATTTCTGGATTATTTCTTAATGCAATATGCTAAAGAGAGGGTTATTGAAAAATCGATTGTTTTTCTCTCGCTTGGATGAGATAATCGAATCGGTGATCAAATTGTGATTAGACAACGCGCTTCTATTTACGTTTCACTGACAGATATGCTGACATTGCTCGAAAGTATTTTGTCATTCTTCAAAAACAAATCAATGCTGTTAAACAAAACCATAAACCATTAAATTAATCATTATCATTAGAAATTTGCAATTGCATGATCTCCTTTTAGAAACATTCAATGTTTATTTAATAGGAAATCTCAACTAATTTCCTTATCAGTTATTTGCAAAAGAAATTAGCATCTTGAAATATTTAGGATGATTCTTTTATTGAAGCTAACATTCATGTGCGAAAGTTTTTTCTACTTAACCATTTATTCTCTAATCTTTTACAATTTAAGTTCAAAATTGTTCTATACCATATATCCCAACGTGAATCATTTTATTTCAATTAGCCAAAGATCAAAAATATTAGCTAAATTATATAATTGGAATTGAAAAAATTAATTAATTTTCAGGTATGGTTCCAAAACCGACGAGCAAAATGGAGAAAGAAAGAAATGAAAAAAACTATTGGCCGTCATTCCAACAGTTCCGTTTCAAATCAGGCAGAAGGAAACGACGTTGAAAGCTCTGATTTATTGGATAAAGCGGCTAGTAGCAGAAACAATAAAGAAATCAGTGAACAAAAGTGTGCTTCAGCTGACGATGCAGGAAACGAAAGGTCCAGAGAAGGAAAAGGCAATCGTTCATTACTTTTCAATATTGATAACATTTTGGCAGCACCCAAAGTACCTAGGGGTAGGAGACCAAATGCAAAATATCCAAGAGTACAAGCTTGCAAAAGCATGAGTGCTTATGGTTTGGGCATGTTCCCGTTGTTTCCTATAACACAACCTGTTGGATTTGTTATCAAGCCAAGCAGTGACATTACTGAAGAAATAAACCCCGTTGAAAATGATCAAGTGGAACCATCCGATGATAGCGTTCAGTAATGAGGCAAATCAAACGTTCAATGCTTTACAGAGTTATGCATTTACACTATGCAAAAGCTTTGGTGAATTATTTTCGTTTCATTTTTATTTAAACATTTCATGTTGTTTGCATAGAAAATGAAATATGATGAGACATTCCTACATGCACTTCTTAAATGTCTTCCTTAAATTCTACAATTACCCTCTCATGCAAATTTTTCATTCCTTAGAAAGGATTCATTCATGAGAATTTAGAAGCTATGTTTTGTTTTGCAAAAATAAAATATATTTTCTAAGAGGAATTCGACGAAAAACTAAAATCCACAAATATTGAAATAAAATATTAATTCAGTTCACTTATTACCCTAACATTTTTTACTGAATAATATATATATATATTTATTTATTTATTTATATATCACATCGCAGATTGATATCAGTAAAACAAATAGATATTTGCATCATAGATAACAATGTGTTTTCATGCTTGAAAGTTTAAGATATTTTAATTTTTAATGCTTGTTAAACAGTCAAATACATAAATTTATAAATCGCATTTTATTATGAAATATGCGTTGGCCCATTTAAATGTGAGACAAGTTATCGAGTTTGTCGATTATCATTTGTTTTTTTAACAGTGATCGTAATCGCATTTAATGCTTTGATATTTTGATTTGAAAATGAAAATTATACATCAGAAAGAAGGAAATTATAAAAGCACTTTAACGATAAAGCGATTAAATCATTGATCAAAACGTCACGACTTACCATAGACGACGATTAGTCACAACACAAGGGCAACAATCTAATTACATGTCAAAGACGTTTTCACGCATTGATTTTAGGTGTGATTCTCTTGAGATAACTTCTTCAATTAAGTAATATCATTATAATAGGAAGTTTGAGAATGATTAACTTGATTCATGATAAACGTTAACGATGCTCGACTTTATTCTTCAGTACATTTCAAGTCAGTTGAGACGTCGTTTCTGCTCAAATAAGACAACGAGTTGATGCGCAAATGGAAACCGTTTACCAAGTGATACTTAGCCATATAAATGCTTTAAATAGTTTCCCTTAGCCGTGATAAATTATCGACAATAAACATAACACGTCAGCTTTTTATCTATCAAATATCTATTAACATATTTAAATTTTTCACCGTAACATATTTTCTTTTCTATCAGCCATTTCTTTACTTTGAAAAAATTGCACAATCATGGCAAATCAGTATGAAGTGCATCATACCTTTTCCATTTTTACTTATTATTAAATTATTATTTCAAATGTTTGAAAAATTGTAGACTACTCCATTGCTGTCAAGCAAATTAATTTATAATTAGTTGTATAATGTAAACAGTCTTATCAGCATCAATTCCGGTCATACTTTTTCCTATACAGATTTTATATTATACATTAAGTAAATAATGAATTTATTTTTATACTTCAGCATTAAAATTATATTTTTGAGATAATTCAAATTCTTACAAAGACAGTTGGTTATTTAAAAATAAATGAGATCTAAAACTAAATATTAATACAGTGCTTGAAAGGAAAAATATTTGTTACTTCCTTTACCACAAAATGTGCATACAAAGCATCAAGAGAATTCACAGTAAATGAAAAACATTAACAGATAATAGCACGTATATACAAGTGGTGAGGGTAAAAAATGAAAAATAATAATAAAAGAAAACCTTGAAAACATTAACTGCTGATTGTAAAACAAAAGTTACTATGCAATTTTACCTTAGAAAACGACTGCTTATTTATAAAAATCAATTTGTTAATAAATCTACAGCATAATTACTGCAGAATTAAACTGTTGTTTTAAATTTTATTCAATATTTGGAACTTTTCTTTTGATTAAATTTAGTTACTGTATTTTAAAACTTGCAAAACGTTTTTATCTGTTACAGTATTCCATAGTCATTGGTTTATTTATCTTTAAAGCAATTTGAAAAAAAAACATTAATGTTCTAAGATTCCTTCTGCTGTTTAACAACAGCAATTTTCAAGTTGCAAAAGTGAAAACCGTATTTGCACAATTTAGGTGCAGTGCATATATCACATATTAAGCAAGCAAGTTAACAGGGGCGAAACAGAAACACACTTCTTCGACAAAAAAATTATGTGCAACATCAAATCTATTCAAATTAACTCAGAAAATTTAAATAAAAGTAAAAGTTCAGAATTTGCTTTGCTGAACTTCACTTGTTTGTTTCAAATGCGTTTGCTTGTCTAAATTACTAGCATACAAGAACTGTTGCCTTGTGCAATTTTATCGTTTTCTTATTGCTTATGAAAATGTAAGATAAAGCAAAAAATACAATAAAGATCAATTATGAACTACTAACGAAGCAAAATTGTACATCAAACAATGACTTATACCACCAATAAAATTATCTACGTTCCCATGCTTGATAATAATTTGCTTATATGCTTTAATAATTTAATGTAAGATCAAAATGCAACATAATGATTTACTATTCATAATTTATAATCAAATATCACCTCAAAGTTATAACAATTTTGACAAAAGTAAACTTTGCAATGTTGCAAGGGTAATCACTCCTTACTTTTATTATGATAATACGTAAACATACGCTATTCAATTATTTGAAACCGATTAGTAATCTAAACTCATTCGCGCTTCAATTTTTCAAGACTCCACTAGAGGACACAGATCACAAAAAATTAATAAACAGACAGGGCGTAGATCAATCTACGTAATCTGCAATTAACTATACGCCATGAATGCATTAATAAACAGATGAACATTCAAAAAAGAATTACTAAAGCAATGACAAACAACGACATTTCCCACTATTATAATTACTAACTGAAAAACATTATGAAGAACTGTAATATGATATTGAGAATTTAGTTAGAACGCGCTTCGATAATTTTCAAAAATTCTGGCTTCAACGATGCACCACCAACCAAAAAGCCGTCAATGTCCGATTGTTTTCCCAATGCACGACAGTTATCGCCAGTGACAGAACCTAAAGATATGCACCATGTACATATATGAAACAAAGCAATAACAAGCGACATTCGTTACATTGCAACTGTTAATTAAAATATCAACAAATTTTCTTACAAAATTGTTCTTATCAATCAATAAAACTAATACAGTAATTCATGTGTTATCAGAAATTTGAAAGTAAAATCGTCTCAATTGCTTTGCAGCGAAATTCCAAAGAAAATTTCATATTCACATTTCACATTAACAATATGACAGCTTACCTCCGTAAATAATCCGGCATTTAGCAGCTGCGTCGGCGCTAACATTTTGCTTCAACCAGTCGCGAATCCACACGTGCACTTCCTGAGCCTGAAGAAGCAAAAATTTTCAAATAACAAATATTCGAAGCAACACTAAGCATACCTGTTCCGGCGAAGCAGTTTTCCCAGTTCCGATCGCCCAAACTGGTTCATATGCAATGACAATATTGTTCCAATCTAACTTGTACTCTGAAGAACATGAATATTACAAAAATCAGTAACATAACACAGCAGTTTATTTCCACGTAATGAAACACTGTTATAAAAATATTAAAAAATTTCATACTCAAAAGTGATGCCAACTGACGAAAGCAAACGTCCTTTGTTTTTCCCCCTTCGCGCTCATCAAGCTTTTCGCCAACGCAGAAGATCACTCCCAAACCAGAATTTAATGCCATACTAACCTTTTCAGCTACTAACTGAAAAACATCAAGAATGCAATAAATCTGCTAAATAAATTCCATATAATGCTAAACCTCATCCGATTCATGAAGTATATGACGACGTTCAGAATGACCAAGAATTACCCAATCGCATCCAATATCTCGCAGCATAGAAGCGCTAAAATTGACAATCATAATTTACTTTTATTGTTTAAACATGCAAATATACTTACCTAACTTCGCCTGTAAATGCTCCTTTTTCAACTTTATAACAGTTTTGCGCCGACAAACCAACAGCAGGCTTTAGCTGTTTCCTAATTCTTTCCAAATACACAAATGGCGGAGCAATAACGATTTCTAAATAAAATTAAAATTAAAACAACACTACAGCTAACAGAAATAAATCGCGCATAATTTAAGGTGAAAAAATAATTCTCACATACCTACATTGCCAGGCAATGTGTTGTCGTTTAAAAGTTTTATGTACTCTTCAATGCTCTTAGAGTCTCCATTCATTTTCCAGTTCCCTCCAACAAAAAACTTTCTCGAAGACATCGCGTGATATAAGACCAACACAACACCAACACTGACTTTCGTTGCAAAACAACTGTCATACTGTAATAAATAATAATAAAGTTTTATTAATGATGATTGATCAATAAACATAATGACACAATTTAATAATTGGAAATTGTACTTGAATCAAAATAACATATACTATAAATTTATAATTTTTAAAAGGAGATAACAAAACAATATTAAACTTAAATGAAAAATGTAGGTGTTAATTGACGCTTTCGGTGCAAATAACTGGATAATGAATATTGCATTTTGTCATTAAATTTCATCATTATGTACACTGAATCAGATTGAAGGTGGTCAAGAAACATTAATTTTTAAGCATTGCAACAAAGAAAGGTAAGATAAGAAAAAATAAGAATGCTTTCAATGACTTGCACTTTGGAAAAGAATTCAGATTATAGGAAATACACGGATTTTGCATTGAACTGCAGTAGTATATTTAAAAATAGCGTCATTCAGCGATGTCTTATTTAATGATGAAGCCAAAAAGAAGCATATAAGAGTTGAAAGGAGCTTTTATGCGTAAACATATTTCAAAAACGAAAGACTATTTTGATATTTAAGAGTGAAAGTTAATGTTAAATTTTCATTCACTTTGAAAAGTGGAATATTGCTCACAATGGATTCTTTGTAAAAAATTATTTGTTAAATATCTGTCTGGCAAAAGCTCCGATACCAAGCGGACATATCAACTTCTGCTGACACTGTAATTGTAGTCCATAATGGATTTTAGTAAATATTTTGACGATAGGAAAATCCAGCCAAGGTTTTCCTCCTTATACAGAGAAGGATTGCACAATCGTAGCATTTGGACGAATGTAAGCATGTTTTTTTCAAATGACGAAATGAGGAGCATTTGCCCTGTTCTGACATATAGGCAAACGTTTTTCAGAGATTGCTTCTGTGTTTTCTAGCATGCTTGCTGCGCATGTGCTCGATATAAATCAACCAGCGACCGCATGAATCCGCAGTCACCTGATGAGGTTAAACGGTCAATCATGTAGTCTCTCCCAGTTTATGATAATCCAGATGTATGCTTCTGTTGTCCGCAAATCCGAAGTTTCTAGACAACAGCTGTCAAGTTCATATACTATGGTTATTTTCATATCAAACATTGTTGTACGATTAGGCAAAATATAACGCGTAATTTCAGCTGTATCGCAAAAACACAAGTACAAACATTGGCTCAATTTGCAAATAATATTCAACTATGCGAATACTACGGATTCCATAGGTTACAGTTGCAACTAAAATGATCTTTCATTGTCATATTGCGCGCACATAATTGGGTAACAATTTCAACTGTTAACACCCGTTGTTGCGAATGTACAACAGCACTTCATTCACCCATAATTGAAAAACAACAGAACTAAAAACATTCACAAAAATTGCACGAGCATCAAAAACACATTGGTCTCGCACTACAAGTTTTCTGCTTCGATTAGCTGCAGTCAGTATCCAAGCTACAGGAAATTTCACCCTTTCAAATATGCAGCTTTTGAACAAACTGGTCTATACATTTGCGCATAAGATCCATTGAAATTTTTTACGAGTAGCGCACTTGTCAAAGTTGACACGAATTTTAATATGAACAGCTAAAGCAAATGCTGTCAATTCGCAGCACTGGTAAGGAAAGGAATAAAAGCGCAAGATTAATGCAGTTACGATTGCGTTGATTTTTAGATTTATTTCCATTGGATACCAGAAAAATTCATTTCTACGACAAACAATATTTCTGTATTTTCTCATATTTCTATATTTCTTTCTCATAAGTTTGGGAAAATTCTCATTTGAAATAATGATACATACTGCCTAGAAAAAAATCATATATAAATGCATATAATATATAATATTATGTAAATAAGATAAAATATATAATATAATATAATATAATATAAGAAAGATATCAATGCATGAAAAATTATAAATGATAAATTGTACTGCAATAAAAATTGCCAGGAACACCGAAACACGTAATTTATATTTGCAATACAGAAATACGTTCCCGCAACATATTTTCTTGAACATTAACACCAGTAACAGTGTTTACCATGTCGACACAAAGAAGCTGCATATCCATACCCAATTTGTTTTTATATGTTGTCTTTTTCTTCACAACAATTGTAAAGTCGTTTTTCCACACAAGAGAGTTAAAATATTCGATCGCATCTGCTGGGTATTCATTCATATCATTTGGACTGCTACTTTTCACTCCAAAAATCGAACATGCCATTACCAATGGAGAGATGCTGGCGTAAGAATGCTTCAACATTCGAACCGATTTCACCTCAATCGGAATAATGCATCCAAAGTCTATCAGTTGAAAAGAAATAAAACCATCTTTCGGTTTTTCCAGACATAATCCTCGATGAGTATAATGCGCATATCCCATAGCAGAAATATCGGCTCCTACTATATACAAACGGCCTGGAATAATGTCACCCTAAAAATACAATTCACTTTAATGAAATAGAAAATGAAGCAAACAAATAAATACGTGAATAATAATTCAATTTGAAATGTATACCTCTGAAACAGACGAATTCATTCGGAAATCGTTAGCCATTTTGCATGAAAAATCATCGTAAAATAAATTTTTCAGGCCAACACTGCATACAAAAAAAAGGGACGGATTCTCCACATGACATACAGTACCTCTAAACTGATATGGCAACTTCACCGATCCATACATTTGAATCATGAAAGGCTGAACTGATTTATACTGCTTTTTTTCTTTTTTTGGAAGCTCAACTAAAATTAAAATTTATAACAAGCAACTAAATATATAAATAAATAAAATATATACTTATATAAGTACTTTTGCTGGAAGATTCCATTTTAACCGGTGTTGCCATCGGCTGAACACAGATCAGCCGTTTCTCTTCATTTTCCTTCCTATCCGGAACTACCGATTTTGGTTGGACAGACCTAAAAAATAAAAGAAACAATTTAAATTAACATAAAAATATCATCAAATAATAATAATATATGACTATAATTATTACTGAGTTTTTGTTAGCTGGACTGAAGTCTTCGTCATTTCACTATTATTTGACTTTTGCATCATTTTCGGAGCCATCATCTGACAACTAGAAGCATATCAAATGAAAAAGATTATTTTAGATTTACTATCTAATAGAATAAATTACGGCGCTGGAGGACGTGCCATCTGTCTCATGGGATTATCCAGAGGAACATTCTGTTTAACTTTCCCTTCAACAAATTTAACATTGGTTTGGGCACGTGGACCCATCTTCGGAGCTGCATTCTTGACTTCATATCTGAAAAAATACATATTAGCAATTTAATAAAACAGTGCATAATAATACCTAAATTCATTCATTCTGTAGTTGTCTTTCCCACGCTGCCTTGCAATAAGACTTCTCAAATCTGCTGTCGCAGCATTAGTCATACCGACATACAATCTTTCACCTCTGTTATTGCTAAATATTCACGAGCACAACTAATTCTGCATCATTTAATAAAAGCATGATACATAAAACTTATTCAGCTTTATTATACATATGTATTCATCTATTTTATAAAACAATATCACGCTAACATACGCAAAAGCATAAAGCAATGCACTGCCAACAGACAAATTAAAAATTACACCTTATATTCCACAAAACAAGTATCATCTTAATCTTACTAAATAGAAACAAAGAAAACCTAACAAAACGTTAAAACTAACAAGAATAAAAAAATTTATTTTTTAATGAATTTAATTACAATAATCATTACCACTTAATTTGCACCTGCTCCGGCATTGTACATAAAAGTTCATCGAGTGTTCTGAAGCCATGCTGTCTGAAAGGAATGTCAATACCAGTCAAAGCTTTAAATTCATTCAGCAACTCTTTTTCTATAGCTCCATTTTTAAAAGATAACAAGACAGAATGCACTTTCTTAACAACCGTCGGCAAATCCATTACTGACATACCGGGACGTGTGCTTAGTTATCAGTGTCTAAAATATAACTGTTACGTTATGTTGTTGTACATAAAATCAAATTTTTTCGCTTTCATCAATCACTGCTGTGTATTCAGGTTCATCAAACAGATGAATTACCAAAGAAAAACAATCTTGAAAAATAATATTACAATTCATCACTTCAGTGCCGATGAAAGTTAAACTTGAAAGGATGTGATTTGATCCAGCTAACAAAAACTCAGTAATAATAATAATTCAAGTTGAAAATACGCTTTACCAATATCTCATAAAAGTACATTTATGGTTCAAATAATTTGCTTTCAAATGCCTTAAAATTTATAAATTATAAACATTGAAGAATAAAATTAGCTGTCAACAGAAGTGAAATACAGTACTACGTCACAAGTGAAAGTCTGGACATGCAAAAATGATCATTTAACAACCTTAAGATTTTAGAAATTAAGCTACAACGAACAATTACTCCCACAACGATAGTAAGAACCATTTCAGTCAATACAGTATAAAAAAGTCAAGAATTAATACAAACAATTATTGAGTTCGAAGAATGTCGTTTTCTTATTTCATTTAAATTTCAGTTCAAAGTAATGAATAAGAGAAAGTAATAAACAATACCTAGTACTGAAGGAAATCAGTTGTATTAATCGGCGTGAAAAGTCTAGTCGATAAATCTATGGTACAGTGGTTAGAAAGCACAAATCGACGAGAAAAATAAAAATGTTTATTAAATACAAAATCTGCGTTTATAATTTGCAGAAAACAAGCAAATGCAATATTAATAAAAGCGATGGGAATATGCTTTAGTTTTATGAGCAGTACGATTACAGTATTTATTATGACAATCAAGTTATTCGAGATAATGTTGTTCTACATTTTTTAAAAATTAGCACATTACGAGTCAGTTGTTAATTGCATCAGAAATAGTTTTGTAATTGGATTGCAATCATTGAAATCTGAAGTTCAAAAAATGTAATTAGACCTTCCGCCCAGTGGTGAAGTGCTCCTATTTTTCCTGTTGATCAGGGATATATTATTTTTAATGGAGCTGAAGCAACCTTTTATCAGTTACACTCTTTATTGCCAATCTGGACAGAAATTATAAAATGATAGATGTTTTGAAACGGCGAGATTTATCAAATAAGTCGATGAGAGTCAGTTGTTCAGTATCAGATCAATAATAAACCTCTGCGCCAAGTTACTCTAAAGCATTTACAGTACTTTGATTATAAAGTTCATTTCTTGGTTGGATAAAAGTATCTTTAAAAGTTTTAATAAATTCGCTTAGTGTAAATCATAATATATTTTAATGGACCAGTTAATAATTCAGATGGAATAATAATAAGTAAACTGTTCCACATTATTAGCATACTGTAATTTGTGCTTTATTATTATTATTGTATTTAGATTAGGATTTTGGTGTTTTTAGTGTAGTTCGCTTACTTATTGCAGAATGGGTGCTCTTCTTTCACGTGCGGGATATCGGAATTACAATGCTGAGCTGGAAGTTCTTTCTGAAGAAATGAAAATTTTAGAAAGTGAATGCCGCTGCATTGGTTTCAGACGTTCCCGTGCGGATTTGGTATTTTTTACTGTGCTTTTTATTAACGTGATGCTTGTTTTGATGTTGTGCCACTTCGTGAAAATTGACCGTCTGCTGAATGAATATAGTACATTATTTTACATCACGGTGTTATTTCCTTGTTTGGTGCTGTTCATTCGATTTGTTTATGCTTGTTATTATGGGCGAAAATTATATAATCGAAAGAAGCGTTTGGAAAATCTGATGCGTCAGCGGCAGGAAATGTTACGTGAAGTGAAGGAAAAAGCGGTATATAACGTCGCCAAAGAGCTGTTGGATCGATACGACTTCACGGTATGCTGTTGTTATTTCAATTTTCAATTCACTTTTTTGTGGTTAGTTGTCACGACAAATGTTCTCTAGTGCTATAACAATAATGTTGTGTTATTGTTTTGTGAATTTTGAGTTAATATTGATTTGAATAAGTAGCTCATGGTGTACACATTCGAACATTGATATTTAAAAAATTTTCAATAGTTTTATTGATGATACAATATCATTTCTCTTCTACATTGGAAATCCCTGTATTTTATGTTCATTTGCACCGTTGAGCGTAACGTGGTAAATACAAAACGAAACATAAATCTTAATTATATTTTGGTTTATAATTATCATCATTGTTAGTTTAACTCGGAAATTTTTAATAAATAATTTTTTAGTCGGAATATTTGGATGGCATGGCAATGAACGAATCACCGAAAAACATTCGAAGACGCCAACTGGGCAATTCTCCTCTAAGCAGATCACCGTTGACAAACATTACTCGCCCAAATGCTGTTGATACTACTCCATCAAATTGTCCCAGCACAAGTAATTCCTTACACACAGATATTAAAAATTCCTCTACAGATGGCAGCATATCTTCACTGTCATCTAACGAAGGTGCGAATCATACACAAAATACGCCCAAAAGCTCTGATGAATCGGTGCAAATATTTTCTAAACTTCGCCATTGGTGGGAACAATTTATGGATTTTATTGTTCGTGACGGGCCAGCAGAACGGTTTGTACGCTTATTTTATACACTAATTATTTGACGACCAATTCATCGCTTTCTTAGGTATGCACTTATTTGTGTCTACTGTAAAGGACACAACGGTATGGCAATGATAGAAGATTTTGAAAATTTATCTTTCCGGTGTTGTTACTGCAGCATGTTGAACAAATCGCGTGTTGAATTGCGACGTCGAAAAGAAATTAAGTCGTCATCGCCTTCTCCAACTGTACTGAAACGAAGACAGAATCCTTTCATTAGGGAAACTACAGATATCTTATGAATGAGAAATAATTTTCGAATATGTGCGAAACACTCGCTTGTTTTGTTTCAAGTTTGTTCTTTTTATCCAATGTTAAACTTATGAAAATAAAAGTGGAAATTCAAATTCGTTTTATTAATTATATTCTATTACGAAATTGTCATTTAAAGAATTGCGCTCATAAAAACGTCAATATTTTTTTCCACTACTATACTGTAATGAAGAGCTGTAAACTGACAAATGTTGAAAGCAGCGTAAAGTTTGAGCAAATGAAAATGACGTCATTTTTTCATCTGCGTACTCTCTTTGTTTTTCACTTCGTGTTGTTTTTTGGGCGCGTCGTAATGAGTTGCAACGGAAACTGTCCTGTGGTTGAAAAAGTTCGTTGAAATAGAAAAAATCAAATGAATTTCAATATTGAATTTTGTTTATCACTTGAACATCGTACATGCACAGTAATACCTTTTTTGTGAATAAAAATTCAAGGTTGATAGTATACTGTAAACGAACGTTCTATTTTTATAAGAGATGAGTCATCGGTTTTTCGGTGTTTCGCATAGGTTGTTTGGGGCGAGCGAATACGCCAGCCGATGAAACATATTTCCTGAATGCAAAAGCGATACGGTGCGGTGATATTTGTTTTAATTAAAATTGTCTTTCTCGTTCGTTGTCGATCATGCCAAACATTTGCAGAGATCAACAAGAACACTGAAAACTGTACGAAACAATGAGCGTTGAAGAGTCAGCCGGACGTTATGCCAGTTCGGATCAGGCGGATGGTGATGCGTCGAATTCGGTATCCAAAGCTGGGCCCAATCAGGATGGTCCGAATCGACCGGTGCCGTTCCAAAATCTCAAAGATATACAGGCGAGTTGTGGTTGCGGTTGACTGGTATGCCGGTGATGTGGAATTTGTTTCAGGAAAGAAAACGGTCCCTGACTCTCGACTTCGGCGATTCGAAGTGTGTTCGGAAAAAATTGGATACGCAGGATGTTCTCCAGCTGCTCGGCTTGTCGTCGCCGGATCTCGAGCGCTTCTTCACGCAAGGCGTTGCGGTGGTGTCGAACACGCCCACGCCCACGCAGTTTTTCTATCCCAAAAATGTCACAGCCGAACAAGAGCAATACGCTCGAGGCTTTATCGACGCGTTGAATCAGATTCACCAGATGCGCGGATTTGTTCCAATGTCGAACATGCTGTCGCCGGGCTTCGTCTCCAACACCGTCGCCCAAGCGGACATTGAAGAAACCAAACGCAACGAAACTCGTAAGTCCACTGTTCAAACTTTTCCACAATCACCACCTCATCAGAATGCGTGGTGTTGTTTGATTTCACTTTTCTGCGTTGTTGTCGTTGTTATTTTTTGAAATTGTCGATTTTTTTAAATGGATCATTGAAGCACACTTAGCCTAGGCTAGCATGATCAGAAGTAGTAGTAAGAATCCAAGAAAGAAAAAAGAGATAGGGGGGGGGAGTGGTGATGGTGGTGGGAAAATGATCCAGACGTCGTTGAAAGCACGCCTGTTGTTGTTGTTGTTCAGTCGCGGATGGAATTTTTATTCAAAAAAAATAATAAGTTCCATAATAGATGCAGAATGGGGGAAGAGAAAACAATATCTGCAGCTGTCGAAACATGCGATTGAGGGAGAATTTTTTCTTCATTTTCACTCCAACTATGTTGTTCCATGCTTTAGTTTTTTTACAATTAACCACGTTACGTGATCAGTAGTGTCACGTCACGCGTCGTTTCCGTCAACCAAACCCACGTCTCGTGATGACTGTTTTCAACGGGAAGCATTTTTTTCACGCTTTGCCGGTTGTTGAAAAATTTCAAAGTATTTAAAATTAAAAAAAAAGAAAATTTTTTTTTATTTTTTCGAAGCTAGAAGACGACGACGAGTAAACAATTTGCGCGCGCGCGCAGTGGTTTGCATCTTCGTCACGGCAACGACAAACCAGCTCAGCTTGTTTTTGCTTCAGACACAACAATACACTGCTTTACTGTAGGAGAAAATTCACTGTGGGACGGTTTTCTATTGAAGCATCTATTTGAGGCGTTTATGTTAATTGTATTCCATCAAGCTAGCCAGTTATATGTCACACATACATACGCACACACATTTGGGCAAATATGTGCACAGACGTTGCATTTGCCGATGTTGAAATTGACAAAAATTATTCAAACAAAAACAATTATCGATTGTTTACTGTAGGCATGGTATTCTGTCGATTTGAAATTGTTACTTTTTCATTTTCAGCACAACTGAAACTGAAATTTAAACAATTGAAATTTTCCAATCGATAAAATGATACTTTTTACACCTGGATTTGGGAGAAGAATAATTGAAAATTGTTTGCAACACTGATAATAATGGGGGGAAAAAAATTATTTTTTCTTAAAATCATTCGATCAATTTTTAATTATTAATCAATTCTGTTTATGATATTTCATCTACTATTCGACTGTGTTGTGTGGTTTACGTTCGTCAAATTGCAATATCAAAGCAGCAAAATTGATTTTCCACTTATAAATTGTTTCTTGCCACGTATATATATATAAAGCAGCGTTGGAAACAGTATAAACAGCTCAGTTGTTGTTTTCAACAACAGGATTACTTGATTCTAAAATGGGATTTCAAACATTGCTCTATTTAACGGTAATAATTTATTGATCGGTAGTGGAGCATAAAAATTGAAAAAAATAATAATTTCCAAATCAAATTTCATTTCGATGACTGATTGTTATGAATTGAAGTACCGTCAACTTATTGACAAACAAGTTGTGCGAAGATTTTTTTCTCTAAAACTTCTAATAGTTTTTTTTTTCAAAAATTTGTTTTGCTTCATTTTTTCGACTATGAATAATCCAGATTACAAAATATCATGCTTTTTTTTTATTGTGAACATTTCATGGCAAGCAACGTTTCATTGGGAATATATTGTTTGATGAATTTTTTTTCTTCTAATTCATTTGTTCCTTTGTACTGTAACAAACAAGAATGGATAGAAATGCGATATTTGAATTTTCGTTTTTTTTCTTGAAAACTGGTGAAATAGAAGAATGTACGTGTGACAGAATTGAATGCTAGCCTGAATAGAACAATTTTTAGTATATATATATTTAAAAAAAATTCCATTTTTTGAAATTGTATTTCCTATACGCACATTGTGTGTGTGTGTGAATGAGAAAAAGCAGAGGATGTATTGTTACACGTTTTGTTGTTAGTTGGTCCAGATTTGAGGGAGTGTTGTTCGGTGTTGTAGTTTACTTAGTCGCGCTGCGCATTTGGGAATTTTCAGAAATTTGTTTAAATTTTGGCTTTGTTCTGTTAGCATTTTCCAAACTGTGCCGAAACAGTGCGTGAAGCGAAACATCCGTGCGCACCGAACGCGTGGACAAGTGCAGGTTTTCGACAAATCTGCAAACAAATTTAACATGCAATTGCAGCGCGTGTGTTGTACAATTTAGCAATTAGTACAACGACATTAAGAGAATGGGAAAGGGAAAATTGTAATTTTGTTATTAAAATGGTGTTCTTTTAATTATACCATTTCCCGCATACCAGTTGTTTATTTATCTACGAATTCTTGTATCTATATTTGATAAGTGTAACGTAGAATTTAAGTAAGGGATGCTTGCTTGCTTTGTCCGTGGCCTTTTTGTAGTGATGACAGTGCGCGTTTGGTGTTAGC
The DNA here is from genome assembly GCF_000181795.1 of Trichinella spiralis. Classification (NCBI taxonomy): domain Eukaryota; kingdom Metazoa; phylum Nematoda; class Enoplea; order Trichinellida; family Trichinellidae; genus Trichinella; species Trichinella spiralis. The sequence continues at coordinate 2,824,524 of NW_003526948.1, forward strand.
GTTCAAGTTTTATTATTTGTTCAAAACTGTTTTTTTGTTTGTTGTTCTGAAACTTTAATATGTTTTTCTTTAGAGAAAACAAAATGTGTTATTTTAAAAATATTTTTTGTCTTTTCAATTGTTTTGTAGTAGTAGTAGTAGTAGTAGTGGTAGTAGGGTAATAATAGCAGCGGCAACATCGACAGTAATAGTATTGGTTTTGTGTGATATTCATCTACAGAAATCTTTTATCTGTATACATAGATAGATGCAGATATTCGATTTGATCGAGCATTTAGCAAACGATTGTTGCATTAAGTGTGGTATATTTTCAAATCAGGTGTGTAGGCAACGATGAGAAACAGCATTAATGTTTGTCTAGACAACGTTGATTCATCGATTTGTCGCTTACTTTAATGCTGTTGTTTATCTGCGCCAGTAAAATGGTCGTTCGGTCAATCGGTCGGGTCGACTTTTGCATTAATAGTTCTAGAAGTTAATGGAAGCGTTTCTTTGTCGTTCATTGATGTTGGCAGAGTCGTAAATTTGCCGTAGAAAACGCGTCGTTTGAATTTCACAGTATTGTTGTTGTTTTTTTTCTATTTTTTTTCAGTATTCAGCGCTCTGGTGTTGGCTAATTCACAGAATTGCACAACACCGTCGTCGTCATCCGCATCCACGTCATCATCTATATCGTCGTCGTCGTCGTCTTTGTCGGCCAGCGGTGGACAACAGCAAGCATTGTCTGCGTCGACTGAAGACCAACAGCAGCAGCGACAGGAACAGCAGAAGCAGCAACAACAACAACAACAGCAGCAGACGACAAATTTGAATCCCAAGCCGACGACCACTGGCACAAGTCGAAAACGATTTACAAGACAAAGTACTGCTGCTAATAAGATGCAACAGTCGTCGTCGAAAATTCTTCAAAGCAGCCAAAAGTCCGATCATGCACACCACTACCTTAGCAATTATGATCGACAACAAGCGAACGAGATGTTCTACGGTAGCCGACCGAGAGCCGAAACTGCCGTCACGACCAGCAGTAGTGGCACTAATCCGTTGACGTTGGATTACATCGCCGAAGGTTTGGGTTTGCACGGTCGACTGCAGTCGGCCGCGGACAGCGGCGGCAATTTCGATCTGGAACTGGATGTCGACAGTCAGCAAGTAGCCAGTGGCTTGTCGTCGGCCAGTTGTGTGGTCACGTCGACTACCCAGTCGCCGAACAGTAGTCTGCCGTCGACGTTGTCACCGATGGATTTGCAAGAACAAGAACGGATCAAGTTGGAACGGAAAAGAGCCCGGAATCGAGTAGCGGCGACCAAGTGTCGTCGACGTAAATTGGAAAAAATCACCGAATTGGAATCGCGCGTTAGCACTTTGACCGCGCAGAACGAAGCTTACATGGACAGCATTCGGGCTATAAGTCAAGAATTGCAACATTTGCAGCACGTTTTGCAAAAGCACATTGAAGCCGGTTGCAAATTGCAAATTCACATGTCTACTTCGACCGTTGTTCGGATCAAAGAGGAATCGGATTTGGCGTCGAATTGAAACCTATTTCACATACTACTCCAAATTGTTCCAATGCACTCTCTAAACTCATGTGCCTTATTTTGCAGTTTTCTCTTGCACAACGGTGAAAATTAACCAAACGACAACACACGTGCATTATTATATATATATATATACATTCTTGGTTTGTACATGTTCCAATCAAAGGTATAATACATCATGCTCGTGCACATTTATCAGTGTGTGCGACTTTGTGTGTGTATACATATATATATATATATACATGTACGTGCCCATATATGTTCACAATTTTAATTTTCCATAGCTACAAGCGAATGTACTGTGATTTGAATTGTGCTTTTCCCTTGAGAACTGTCATGTTCTTATTTTTAATCATTTTACTCGGTGTTATTTCAATTTCTTCTCCCCGCCCCTCCCCCACCCTTGCTCTTCAATTTCCGGTTACAAGAACCCAGTGAGTGATATGGTTAAAGTTCGCGATGCATCAGAATTTCTGTTTGAATCGAATTTTTTTTCCAATGAATTTGTTAAAATGTTTTCAAGATTTTTCAATTTCAGAAATGAATAAATCGGATATTTGGAGAAATTGATCTTGACAAACACGAATGCATATTCCATCTAGTTGAGGCGAATACAAAAGCAAAGTCAAAAATACGCGGGCAGGTTCGTTTTCAGACAATGTTGATGATTTGCATAACAAACAAACTAGTCCTGTGCGCAAACTAGTTCATAGTTGACGTCTGGTACAACAATTGCGCTCAGTGTCGGGTACGACGTCAATTTGTAGCAGTTATTTTTAATTTTCAAAGAAAATAATTTGCATGTTCGTTGCAGAATATGCAAAAATGAAAGAAACTGTTCAAGTCGTCTGTGTCCAACGCCACTGTTGATCGCGATCATGAACTGGTTTACTGTTATTGATAGGGCGATAGATAATTTGCATATTGCGAGTGTAGCGTCGTTATTCGACCATCCTGATTGCACTGAAGCTCAACTCTGAATTACATCTTCACAACGGAAACGTGTCTGATTTGAAAAAATTCATATTTAGAAACTCACCAATCTCAAATATCAAAACATATATATATCTTAATTTACATTTATAATATAGATTGATATAAAAATCATTTGTTGAACTTATGAAAGAGATTGTTGACATTGTGTTTGACACAGTTTGACTTTGTCTTCATTATACTTGATTATCAGAAAATGAATGTCACGAAATGATGAAGTATCGCTAAAGTAATAAAATAAAAGTGAACATTTTCAATTGAAAAATAAATAAACTATTCTTATTGTAAAGTGAAATTTGTTTTGAACGCGCTGTAATTCAATTCAACTGATTGATTATATGGTTCAGCGCAGTATGCAAATTTTTTTTCGTATTATTTGTCCTACGTGCATCGTATTATCAATTTTTGTTTGCGATCGTAAATTGATCAAATAAATTAGAGATATTTTCAAACTGACATTCTTTTTTCATATGTTGAATCAAAAAAAATGTCCATTTGCTGCTTAATTATCATAAATTACAGTAAGAAATTGTTAAACATTCCGACAATTTATTCAATAATTCATTTCTTGTGTACAGTTTCATAAATGAATTTAAAAAAATAATTTTATTTCTGCCTCATCAGTAAAATAATAATAATAATAATAAAGTGTGAAAAGATCTATAATAAAAGTGCTCCATTAACCGACCAAATGCATGCAATACTGGGCAGCATCTACACCGTTCGATAGTACATACATACATACATACATTTTGGACAAAAGTACGGTCAAATTGAAAATCGTTCACAAAACAATATCAAAGCAAACGAGACAAAAAAAACAGAATTGAGCGCGATACAGCAATAATGTATACTCTAAAAACAATGTTGTTGATTAAGGAAATGATTTAAAATTGTGCAAATTCAAACATGGCAAAAGAAATTCCACTTGCACATAGAAATAAATAAATATTTCGTATTAAAAAAATGAAAGATAGAATGGAAATGGTAAATTTAAAAAAGAAAAAATTGTTGACAATGTGCTCTTCTTTGGTTTGCATGTTGCACGCAACACTTGTCTCGAGTTGACAATGGCAACGGCAAGTGAACAGAAAAAACACGCCAAGCAGAAAAGCTTAACAAAGACGTGAGACAAGAGAAAAAAGAAACACGAACGACAAACGCGACTTTCATTCATTCTTCATTCGATCAGTCGAAAAGTTTTACAAATTGGTTTGTCCAATCGGATGGGTGTAATTTGTCCATTCGATCTTTGACCGACAACAGAAAATTCTGTCCACTTTTGATGGACACAATAATACACTTCGGACGGATGGAAATTTTTTCTTTTTCAAAGTTCATCTACACTTTTACGCTGTCGAAACATTACGTCAGTCAGTTCTACAACTGTATCGACGACCGTCTTGAAGTAGCGCATAGTCTGAAACGGAGTTATTTTATCAGCATGATAGTTATATTTATAGGAATATGATGATTTGAAACAAAAAAAAATAGAAAAGAAATGCAATCAGAAATACAAAATGATGTGAGCATGGATTGGCACCCTGAATTTTGTACAAAATCAATCACAGATCGGAAAAAATTTTCACCACCTAGTGTTCAAAGTCAATTTATTATTTATTTATACGTTTAATTTTACAATTATTCCAACTTTTGAACTGTTAACAATATAATGGATGTTAGTTGAAAATTTAATTGAAATGAAATTCTTTGCTGCCAACGAATCAAGACTGTCTTCCCAGTACTGACTGACGTAATCTTGTCAGATAAAGTTGAAATGACCAATGACATGTCAGAAAGTTGATAAAGTTAGATGTGATGCATAAGAAGTAGTCCGTGAACGTGAACGTTTCGCAGTTGATTATCTTTTATTAAAATAGTTTACTGCAGCGCAGCAAATGTAAAAATGATTAAGTGTTATTTTTGAGAAATTATCATCAATTGACATCTTTGTTAAGAAAGTAGACTACTGTGTAGTAGCCGTATCTGTGGACGGGTCCATTATCTTAGCCGCAACCAGTACGCAGACGACAAACAAGTCTGTGCCAGTTTTGGATCAAAAATAGCATCCACTAGTTTGAAAAATTGTTCAGTTCGCTGCAGCGATCGTTCATCCAATGAAGCTTGACGAACCGCCGTGATATTTTTTCACAATAATAATAACGTTATTTTTTGAAAAATATCCAAAATTGACGTCACGTGAAAAAAACAAACAAACAAACAAATTTCCCAAAAGTTGCACAGGTTGTTGGAAATTTAAATAATTATCACGCGAATGAATTGCTTACTGGAACTGATAATTGTAAAAAGCTTACCGTTTTGTAAAACAGGCAACTAACGGCATCTTCATCTTCACCGTATGGGCAGTCGGGGCGTCCATTGCACAACGCGGATTCATCAATGCATACACGATAGCCGTGCAATCGTCGACTAGGACAAAGCAGTTGGGTAATTTTCCCATGCACTCGAGGACAATCTGCAAAATCGATGGTTCACATTCACGTTCACTAATAGAATTTTATTTTCAATTTAAAAAACCGATAAAAACAATTTCGCTCAATTGTGCATTTTATCTCGCATATTATGTACTTCATACTTTCACTGACACTGTAAGCACACATGACAAGCACAGGTCATCATTTTTGAAAAATATTAATATTGCCATACGAACAAGCTGCACAAATTTGAGCTTTTTCAAAACTAGACCACTGTTGAGCTGTTTATTCGCGAGTCGAATGTTGTAACCTGAGCAAGTGATCAGTTTCCAAATAAATTATTCTTATCTTATCAATTATTCGATTCATACATTAATTAATGTGAAATCAATTCAGCCGAAATTGCACATGCTGAATTTTATTTTACTTTTTTTTGAATTACAAATCCACCGCTAGTAATCCTGATTTAGCGCTTTCATTTCGCAATATCCACCAGTAAAGACGAACACGACTTTTATACCGTTTTATAATCAATCGATGTCTATTTTGCATTTCTATGCGCAATTTCAACAACATTTTTTACACATTTTTCCCGTGTAGACGATTCAATTTCGAGCACTTGTTGAAAACTGTTGTGCTGAATAAACAAACATGTTGATTATAGCGCTTAGAATTGATAAAATAAATAATTAATATATATATATATATATACGTTGAATACTGAATTTACTGAAGCTATTTCAATGCTACTAGGTGTTGCTGGAATTTTCACGTGATTATGCAAATATTTATTCAATGCTCGCTCGACGAAGCTTAATTAATTAGAATGCAACGGCTCGGAAGACGTTCGTTTGGCTTATTGCAAAAGTGCAGTGGAAAACGACAAACCGTCGATTTGTGTGATGTGATGAATGCACGACGAATAAACCAGATATTCAATAATTTTTCCGCATTCCACCATCAGCAAAGATGACATCAATTAGTATGAGCACAAAAAATACGCTCTAGGCAAATTCAACGAATGCAACGGTGCAAATTGAGCTGCTTTAACTTTTTCTACACAGATGATTCTAATTTCCAACAGCATCACTGCTGTCAAAAATTACACAAACAAAATTGCAATTAAAACAATGCAGAACTTGTTTACTGTATACTTTACAATAACAATAAAAATTCTTTAAATTTAATTCTTTTTAGGACAGAATGTTTTCAACTCGCTTTGCAACGTGTTTGCATACTACTTTTTTCTCCAGTCGTGTGTCACATATTCATATAAACATTTCCAGCATTATATATGCTTTTGTTATGTGGAAATTTTTATTCAACATCTATCCGTTGCATTTAATCACTACTCTTCGAATTTTCTTTTTTACAATATTTCATATTATTCTTATTTGTTTGTCTTTTTTTCTGTGAATTTAAACTAACATCTCTCTCTCTGTCAGAAGAATATTAAAATATTTCAATTTACAAAAGTACAAATATCGCGACAAATCTTCCTGAATACAAGTATATGTGAAGTTTATGAAAAGCTGAATCAACAAAATATGCTCATTGACATTTCACTCCAAAATGATCAAGTCGTTCATTATGATGAAAATTTTAAATGTTTTTTTCTTCTGGATTAATTTTTTACATTTGCAGCTTTTTATAATACATCTGAACAGATTGGCAAAGTGCAGTCAGTGCAGTTTATTGACAACAAACAGAGCCTAAACCGAAACAATTAACCATAATATTGCAGTTAGTTCGATTGGTTGCAGGTCTCTACCAGTATGTAACGTCATTAACCTGTTCTATTTTTCTGCATTTTACAGCAATATCTCGCAGAAGATCAAATGAAAAAAGCCAAAACAAAAGCACTACGTATGCCAAATATTTGCTCGAAAAAAAAACATTCCACGTTCCAGCTACGAATGTTTTATTTACAATAAATATGTTAATTATTTTTTTTTCGAAAATTGTGCTAATTCTTTTGAAAGTATCATCGGCATCATTTGCATACGCTTTATTTTAAAAAAAAAAACATACAATTTCTCGTGTATTGGCTGTGCAATGTAGATAGAAGAAATGACGTTGTGAAAATTTTTGAAAATCGCTTGAAAATCCGTTTTTCTCAACCTCACTAATCATCATTTACGCGAGCTTATTTAACAACATTCCCGCTAGAAATGTTTCCTATCAGTTATTGATGCTAAACGTACATATTTACATACGGAAGACAATTACTGACTTCGCAGTTTGTTTGGTAATTGTAATTTTGGTTTGTTCACTAGAAAAATTAACATTTGTATGCGCAGAATATTTTTTCGCTTTTTATAAATTATACGAGTCTGAATTTTATACGCGATGACAGTTCAGCTGTATCAACTGTTCCAGGCAATTAAAAAAAAATACCACATGTGCCAATGGATTAAAATTTCCAAAAAACAATTCAAATAAATAAACAACTCACCGTAACCGTTTCCGGCTAAGTTGACGGCAGCTTGCAATTTTCTTTCAGCTTCACGACCAACATCGAGAAAATTAAGCCGCTGGTTGGATTTCGAACTCCAGCTCGGGCGATTGTCATCTTCACTGTCATCCAGGTCGGAAGAAAGATGCAAATTGGCATTGATGCGAAATTCGCCCATGTTCACTTTCCCAGACAGCAGGCCGGTCTGGGATGTCTGGTCGGTTGCAGGGCTTCCGCCCGCTTGCACCAGACCTGTACTGGGATAATTATTAGCATGCTGATGATGATGGGATTTGCTGTGTCGGTGACGGTGAGAACTAGTCAGCGGCGTTGGAGCAGTCAACGACCCGTACGGATTAGGATCAAAATAAATTGTCCTTTTAGTCGATTCGGCATCTTGGCTCAGTTGTGAATGACCATTCAATTCCGAATGTTCCAACACACCTCGTTTGGAAGCTTTCGGTGAATCAGCTACTGGAGCGGTGAATGACGACAAATGATGCTCATCTGCTGCTAATGACGACGACGACGACGACGACGACGACAATAACATCCTCTCACTGAGCATCCGTCTCAAATTTTGGAACATTTCCATCGCTTTGGTCAAACCAGAGCGCAGCCGTCGACTATTGCCATCATTGTTAGTTTTTTCAGAAAATTCTGCTTTATCGGGCAAATGTTGCTCACCGTGTGAATTGACCTGCCGTCGGTGTCTCAGATGCCAATTTGCAATATCTGTCGGCAAGCTTTGCACCGGACAAGGCTGTCGTAAGAACACCAGCAGCTCAATTACAACAATGCAAACAGTGATGGGCTTTACCCAACCGAAGTTGGCACCGCTACTACGCCAGTGGATCAAATTCATAATAATGAATGTTTTTCATCAACGAATCCATTAGTCGACCAAATGAAAAGCAGTTCGAAAAATATATTATTTTCTTGATTAAAGCAACTGTTCTATTCATTGAAAAAAACGCTTCATCCAAAATGATGGTTCGGTGATGTCCAGCATTTGCCGGAGTCGCGCTACAGTGGCGCACTTTTTATAAAGCTTGCTCGCTCGACGGTAATTTCAAGCAATTCGCCACCCCATATCACTGTTCTCCAGCACGTGAAAATGCAACCTTGACGCAATATCCCGTATTTTTCTGAAAGCAAAAGCAAATAACGTTCAAGTAATGTTTAACAATGGAGAGCATGAAAATGTAGAACAAGCGCAGATTGTGGAAATAGCAGAGTGCATGTTGGAAAATATAGCTGGCCGACTAAATTCTCTAAACTAGAGCAGCCAACTACGTCGTACACTACTCAGATCAAACCACATCTCCTTATCGAAGAAAATATTTCCAGTCAATATATCAAGAAGCGCCACACATGCAACCTTTTTTGCGTCCTATATAATATTGCTAGTATTCAATTGGAATTGTAAAACGTTCGCTTAATAATAATAATAATAATCATAACTGTAATAAGAGAACATTCGAAGCAGCTGGTGACAGTCTTCTTGTTCAACGGTTGAAAGCGAACTTACTGAATTGATGATAACCTTAGAATTGAAAATAAGTACAGAAATGAAGAAAACTGGAAAACTTTTTCGACACTATTTTTTTTTTACTTTACACTGACTGGAGCATAATAAAATTTCACGCTTGTTCTGATCAAACTAACTTAAATAACATAAATAATTTTAGAGCTGTTTTGCATGCGTGTGAACATAACAAACATACGCAATTTTCAGTCCATCAAAACATATTTGCTTTCATCATCATCATCATCATCATCACCGGTTGATTTAGTCGTGGCTAGATTTACGCAATTGTACACTCATTGTGTGGATCAGAATTTTATAAGCTCGAAGACAACTCGAACCATCAGAGCAGCAGGTTAGCATTTAAATGCTAAATTGAATTGCTTTTTAAACAAAACAACAAACAAATTCACTTGAGCAAATAAATGAAATGACCAATTTTCAGCCAATGATATCTGCTCCACAGATAACCAATGCAAACAATATTCGCGATTACTGTGTACTGAGTTAGTGACTGACTTTATTGACTTCAGTCCAGTTCGATTCACATGTAAATTAGAATAAATTTAAATTAAATTAAATTACTGTCCATCAATTTCAACAAATGAATCAATTGAATGAACAGTTCCACTATTAATCCAAAACCAAAGAAATTAACATGCGCACTAGGTTCTATGAATTTTTTGAATGAACAAAAAAAAACTGAAAATAAACTCATCCTTTCCAATAATGCATCTGTATTTAGTGGAAATTTTCAACAAGTTTCTTCGACGAGCATTTGCAACGTTGTTATTGAAAATTCACAACAACAACAACAGAGTGATTATCGAAATAAAATTATAAAGTTTTTTTTGCAAAAAAAATAATAATACCTTATCATATGTAGTATGCAATTACAGCTGCAAGCGGTGCTCAATGGCGATGCAAATTTAGAATATTCCGATCAAATTTTCAAGTAAATTAGTAGAAATAAATAAATATATATATATTCTTGTTTATATATTTATCTGGAAAGAACGGGGCTTATCAATCATTAACCGTTGCACATTTCGAATGGCGGAAGTGTTTCTTAATTGCGATTAGAGCTGAATAATATTGATTGAAAAGTGAAATTCAGTATTCCGATGGATTCGGTCAGTGGATTTTGTGCATTTATAAGATTACTCGGAACACACGTCGACTGGAAATGATTACTCAAACCCGAACCAACTATATGTATATATAGTACATAGACTAGAGTGGATTATGAAAAGCTGTAGAAAATTATTCGATAGAAAAATCAAATCAAATCAAATAAGTTGTGCTTTTCGTCTGTCGTGAAAAGCAAAGACAAAAATTTTAAAATAAAAACGTTACTTTCACTCTTATCATTAATTTTCTTCAATTCTTGTTCACTGAAGTGTAAAAAGAGAATTTTCCCCCTTTTCGCTTTCAGCATGTAACAGGATGATAAATGTTGTCTTCAAATGGATTCCACTAGTGTGCTGATATTGCGCTTCAATAATTTGACAGTTTCTACGAAAATTGTCAAAACGAAATTTACGAAGAAAAAAATTTTTTTCCCTTTTCTTCATTACTGTAATAATAAGTAAGTATAAGTAGCAGTAGTAGTAGTAGTAGTGGCTGTTCTTTGTAATGTCATACGTTTGAATTTGATTTTCAGTTAGTATGTCGATTATAGCATTTAATTATTATTATTATTATTGTCAAAAACTGTCGATGGTGTTATCAAAAAAAAATCCGGGACACCCTTGCAACTCCTTTTATCCTAATATATGTATATATTTTGATAAAATAATCGCTGCCCGTGCTCTGAAATTAAAAGAATTTTCCAGATGCCCTGAATAGACAACCCCATACAAAGCACTTACTTAATTCAATGTGACATTTATTGTTTGAAAAAAAAGGAAAAACATCTTTTTTTATTCCACCATCATATACTTCACTTCTTCCAGAGTGTTAATTTTTTTACATGTTAAATAGAAAACTTTGTTTTGAACAGCTTTCAAAAAAAGAAAAGAAAATAACCTGAAATTTACTGTTGAACAGCGTTAAGCCTAAATTCGAATGTTTGAATGGTTTTTAGTAGAATTTAAGAGAAAAACAAATTTTAAATTTCATCGATTCATCTTCACAGACAAATTCCACAAAATAAAGTACTAAATTGATGGAAACAAAACTTTTTCAAATTCGACAACCAGCAGAAAGCAGAAATTACACCGTGAAACAAGAATTTATTTTCGAGATCAATTCGAAAATTTCACTTTTATTAATTAACCCAAACTGATGAGAAGAAAATTTGAAATTGAACAATAAATAACACGACGGCAGCAATCCTGACTTTTAAGATCATAAAAGCAGTAATTTCCTTATTGACAAAAAGGAAAATTGAACGAAATTTTCATTTTCAAATACGTTTAAAATTGACAATTAATTTTTTTTTCTTTTACAAATAAACAACCTGATCATCATTTGAAATTTACAAACGCACCTTTTTACAGTGGCAAAATTGTAACCTATTGTTATTGTGAAAAATAAATTCAATAAATTAATGAAAGAAAAAGAAAAAAAATTTTTTTTCTTCTTCCATTTAAATTATGCATATGTGAAAAGAAAAGACAGTGACTCACTTTGATTTGTTTTAACAACTTAATGGGATTTTCAGGTATTAGTGATATTTTTCAGCTCGAATAAGGTACACTGTCCATGCTAGAAGAGCCGGCATGATGATGGTCGAATTGGTTGCGTGAGGCGAGCAAATTAAGATCCAGTTGTCGGTTGGTATTTTTCCCCTTCCGCTGCTACAGTGGTGCATAGGCGAAAATTACAGTGCCCCACACGCATACACACACACACACACACACACACACACACACACACACACACAGTAAGTAAGGTCAACAAACGACAGTGAACAGACCAAGAAAATCATGTTCACATGCTCTGGGTCGATTTCGGCCGACAAAATTACCCGGTATTCTAGTTTTTATTTAGGTCCACTTGGACAACATGCCCCGCTGGATCGGCGAAATGTCTGTCACTGAATTTATTCACAATCGCCAAATTGAAAATGCAAATTGTCCCATATATATATATATATATATGTGCGTTGTCTTCGATTATTATTGCATCAGAACATTGCCGATTCTCTTCCCCCTTTCCCCCCCCCCCCCCACCCCACCGATTCAAATCAACTCGACTAACAACCAATGAAAAATGCTCAAAAAACAACAAATGGCAACGATAGTTGGAGGAGAAAATTTCCATATAAATAACACTTCTTCTTACAATTAATTAGTTCGAGTTCGACGCGTTGTTAGAAGATATTATCGTGCAATCGAACCCTGAGTGATGTGATACTTATCGAAACGAGATTTCTTCTTCTTCTCCTATTTATTTATTATTCTCTAGCCCGCATCTACTGCCGACACGACAACATCACACACATCCTTGGCCGCAACATGTCACATTACGTGGTCACATTAAACGCAAAATTTTCAAACTGCTCATATTTTTCCATTCACCACTGTCTACGATTTATTCGACGACTTCACGCATCTTTTTTTTATGCTTAGTTTTTCTTTTTCTGTTTAAATTTAAAAACGCTTAACTTTCTTTCATTGACGTTCACATGTAGATTTAAAACGAGAGAGAGAGAGAGAGAGAAAAAATATTACTGCGAAACACGAGGCGGAAAATAAAACGAGGAAACAGGAGAAAAAGAAAACAAATTAAACTGCTAAAACTCATTACAGCCTCGAGCAATGGGACGGAAAAGAGATAATTAATTTCTCTTACTTCCAATTAACCGGATCAACACTGTGGAAGAAAATTTCAACTGACAACATTTTCGAGATGGTAATTTTTGACGTTCTCCTCCATGAAGCTATTTTTTTTTTCATTCACATCAAACATCAAATCAAATTATCGAACAATATTCTGTCATTTTCACAACAAACAAACAAACAAACAAAATAATATACAAAACACTAATAATAATAATAATAAACTGATGATCATTCACCAACAGTTTAAAGTAGAAATAAAAGTTGATATTTACATAATTATTACTCGGGTTAAGTGAAAGCGGAAACTTATGACTGTTGCAGAAATGAATTTATTATTCCACTTGACGCCGTTCTACGAACAGGCAAAAAGGTCAGTCAGACGGCTAAATTGTGCATTGCATTCGACGAACCAACGCTGACCTTCAGGAAGAAAAGAAACTACTACTAAGCTAAAATAGATAATATCGACTTGTTGCCAACAATTTGTTTATTTATTATTTTGCTACTGGTGATAAACCGTCTCTGCTGAAAGCTTACTTTTTAGCATATCTTTCAAAAATAAACAAACAACAACAACAGTGTAAACTAAAATTTTACATTTTTTTTGAAATCTGAAAATGGAAACAATAAATAAATAAATAAATATGTACATATATTTTTTCCATTTACTAGCTGAACATTGTAGAACGCAATGAGCATCTATATTGTTGAGTTGTGAAATTTTATGGAAAACATTTATTGACAATATTTTTCATTCATTAATTTATTGAAATTTATCAAAATCGATTTTTTTTTGCCAACGATGCAAATTATTATTGGATTGATTCCAAAATTGTAATATTTACACGTTGAAGAATGCATGGCATGTTAAAACCCCGCTATTGAATTACAGAACTGTTCAGACCTTGAAACAACTAGATCCAGTACAGTGGCCGGCGACTGACGACAACTGTTCGCCTGCCCGCTATGAAGACTTGAACATGACACTCTCGTGCGCAATGCAAATAAGCCCGAGCAGACGGATCAAATTTGGCCAATATGCAAATCAAATATTGTCACTTTTCATTCCAGTTGAAAGAATAAAACGACACACTTTTTGATTTTGTAATTTGAGAAAAAAAATATATATTAATTATTAAAAAAATAAAATTCATCTTAAGTTAATCAAAAATTACCTGCTTTTAAGCAGATGCAGACCGAATTGGAAAAAAGTTCACCATCAAATGAAATTGCCTATTCTCCGAGAGACAAAATGATGATGATGATGATGATGATAAAGTGAAAGGAAGAATAAGAAAAAAATTTTTTTTTCCAATTTCACAACTATTCCAAATGCAATAGTTTAAAATGAAAATTGAACGGATATTTGAAAGTGGCAAATAAAAAATTTGAAACGGCCACGTCGATGATCAATTTAGAAATGAACTAAGTCAAATGTAACGATATATATATATACATTTATATGTATATACATATAAAATTATCGACTGACTTGAAAATTGGACAAATAGACTTTGAAGTATATTGATGCATGAAAAATGGAAGAGATTGCGATTGCAGAGAAGAAAAATTAAAAAAAAATCACTTACAGAAGATGAACGTCGGTCGATTCGGCTAAATTGTTCTTTTCGATCTGTTCACAAGGTCTGCAGTTCTGCATAAAGCCGCAAAGTAAGTATCATCCGATCAGATTATAACACTCGCCTACAGGTAAAATCAAATACAGATTAATTTCTCGAAATATATCGTTTGATTTATTTCTCTCTGTGTGTGTCTGTATGCAAATATATGCATCTATACATGTGATAAACATGATGTACATATATTTGTTTGTTTACCATTATTTAGTACAACTAGATTATAGTTGGTGCTGGTGATGTGCAAATAAATTGCTGATCATGCAGAGTGCTATGTTATAAAATAAATAAATAAATAAATAAATAAAAATAAGTACATGAATACACAAGGCTGCGATGTCTTCGGGATGTCGTAGAAGGAAGAAAGGGGCAAAGAGAGATATATTTAGAGTTGCATTTGAAAAATGTACAAGTTGGTTAGTTGGACTGGTTGACAATGTGGGTTGAAAGTGACACATGATGTATGCGAAGCTCTGATTGATTCTTGGGAATGTCGAAGTGGAGATAGAAATCGAGCATTGTCGTCGTCACCAGCAGCAACAGCAGCAGCAGCAGCAGCAGCAGCAGTTCGCACATACGACACCGACCACCACCAATGCTTAATTAGTCCACAAGTGGGGTGGGAGTGGGGGGTAAGGGTAAGGGTATATATGAGATGGGATGGGATGGGATGGGGGAGACAGACAGTATATGCCGACGTCGTTGGATTGTCAGATACAAAAACCACACCGGACAAGGGAAAATTTTTCTCTGGACCACAGAAAACATTAGCCGACGGCAAGTTTCGCTTTTCGCTTCAATTCGCCATTCAAATTTCAAGCTCCGCCGTGTTCACTTGAAGATGCTTATCAAGGTTGGCAGCGTAATTCGTCGTTGTCGTTTTTTGTCAACTCTGGCCCGTTTCAGCTCACCGCCTTAAGTACCCCATAAATTTCCGATTCTTCCAACTGCGCAACTGTCACACCATCCATCTATTCGAGATGACTTTGATAAAAATTAAATAATCCAAATAAAATTGGATAAAATTAAAATTTCAAAAACAAACAAACAATTCGTTTGTCTATTTTCTCTTTTATTCCTAAAAAAAGAAAGCCAGCACTTTCTTTTTCTTTTCTTTTCAATCATATTTGAACGTTTTCACCATTTTTGCATACACACCAGTTAATTTCAATTTTTCCATGCATCTGGTTCAAGGTTTTCATCATCAAACGACAACGATAACAACGGCTATAAATCTTTTCCATTTCAAAAATCAGATCACAAGGTAAATGCAAATTCGAACCATTAACTATTACTTTTCAATCATCGCCGTCATCAATTTCTGCTGCTGTCATTGGGCTTTTGCATTTCAACCAATAAATTTATAACCATTGAATTTGTAATAAAAATTGGATTAAAACAAAAAATATTTTCAAAAATCAATACAACTGAAACATGAAACATATCAAATAATCAACTCACTTTAACAAATGCATTTGAATTTTCACAATACTTCTTCAATTCTTCTCTCATAATGAAAATCTCGTAAAGTATGAAAAAGAAAACTTAAACAAAACATATAATAACAATTGGAAAAAAAATACAAACCAGATCCACCATAATAAGAGATTTATCTGTGATCATTGAAACACCATTCATATACTAAGTAGCATTGAACAAGTAATACAGTATAGTAAAGCTTAAAAAAATGTAAACTATTTATTAATCAACGTTGGCTTTTGTCATCTTTTTCCTGGTTTCGGTTTGGTTTGAAACGATGCTTTACCATTGCTTCTCTTTTCGCTTCGTACGCAGCAATATACTGGAACACTCCAGCACCACCATTTGTATTACAGTATTCTTCGGGAAGTGGAATTTTCAAAATGTCTCCAAGCATGAATGGTTTGAGCCATCCAACCAGAGGAGTTGATCCTGGAGTATACATGGACTGCTTGTGATAGAAGAGAAATCCGTCAACTGGGCATGTAAATTGCCAGCATTTTTCCACCAACGTATTGGTCAACGTTGCCGCGTCCGATGAAAAATTAGGCAACACTTCCAACCATATTGGATTAACCGATTTCAAGTAAGCGTCGCGTTGTTCGTCAGTCATTTTATCGTATTCTTCTTTACTAAAATATTTCATCACTAGATTCTCTTTCCAATCTTTTATCTTTTCTTTGCACCAGTAAAATCGAAATTCAGTATCACAATCGGTCACCGGCATGTTTCTCCACGCTATTATGTCCAAAATATAAATAATATTATCCTCAAAACGCCAAATGCAATCCAACTTTGAACCAGCCGGTAAATTGCACTTGATTGTTCTAATTTTTCGATTGGATCGACTAATAAGCTGGCAGTATTTACCATTCGAAATTAACAAACACCGTTTACCCATTGGACACGGTACCAGCAGCCAGTTCGTTTCTAAATCATCCGGCACATCCACCATCCATTCACTTTCCATAACTCCGCAGGCGACGGTCGTTTCATTCGGTAATTCTGTTTGCGAACATGCTGAAGCATCTTCCATTTCTACATCAGCATCAGCTTTAGCGATTCCGATACTAATTTGACGCAGCACATCCAACTGTTTTTCCCTCTTTTCTTTTTGTTCGTTCAGATATTTTATCCGACGATTTTTCTGCAATTCTCGAGCTCGCAGATTTCGATTAATCTTGGAAAACAAAGGATGCGCACGGTAAGTGGAATACATATTTCCACTTACCGCAGCATTCGCTTCCAACAACTGCGTAACCTCAGCGACTGGGTCTTCATCGGCCTTATCCATAATCTAAATACAATTTATATTTTAAATCATTTAGTTAGAATAATTTTAAAATATTATCAACATTAAAAAAAAATATATATATATAACCAGTTAGAAACAGTCATCCAGACAAACCGACAGTTAGAAATAATTCAAATCGACAAACTTATTGTCAAAACTCTGTACTCTGGCAATTCCTTCCCGCGCTTTGTTAATATAAGAAATTAAAGAAATAAATGATACAATTATAATGTAAACATTAAAACATTGTCAAACAGAAACATGCAACTTTTTTAACTAGTAAATATAAAACAACAATAGAAATAAATTATCATTATAACAAAAGAAAAATTTACATGAGCCAGGCATCGACGTTCCTATTGAAATAGACATAAATGAGATTCAAAGTTACATACGCAAATGTTTCATTTAAAAGTATTACGCAAAACGCACGTATTCAAATGACTAAAAATTGTCATATTGATACATTTAAAGTAAATATAAACAATTCTAGATTCTTGAATTTTACTGGAAAAAATGCGATGAAAAAAAATTAAGCAAATAAAGAAAACTGAATATAAATAACAATTCACAATTTCTTAAACTTTACTTCATAAAATAAAAATTCAAAATCATTTTTCTACTATTAATACTTAATCCAAATAAAAAACATACTTTGAAAAATTAAACATACACAGTGTCAAAATGACAAAAGTACTTACGATTGTTGATGTAAAGAACCGGAAATTGTTTATAAATTAATTGTACAGTTGTGCACGAAAACCTTTTCCGGAATACTTTTAACGAGAAAAAATGACCAAAAATCAATATCTGATGCTGAATTACACAAGTACTGCCAAAACACGTATTAAACCTGCAAGTTTTCGTATACGGTATTACAATTGAACAGTTATTAAAAATGAAGTATAATTTATAATTTTTAGAAGAAATAATGCGTGACGGAAACAAAAATTAAAACAAATTAATGAACATTTCTCGATGGATGATTTTATGTTTTTAATTAGTAAAAATTAGGTCACATTTTAGTTTAATAAGTAAAAGAATCTGTTGTTTGGGGCGTTTATTGAGCTAATGCTTTTGCACACTGAAATATATGTATATTTTTTTCAACAGTTATAATGCAAGATTAGTAAATTTATTAAGAACAGAAATTACTTTTAAAAAAGACAGCATGATGGCGTGTTTTTCAACTAACCGTTAACATTGGATTTGTAAACTAACCTACGTCCATTGTTGCTTTCTGGTTTCATCATTTTACTGACAAACTTTTTTGTTTACTTTTTTCTAATGTAAAAATATGGACAGTATAACATAACAGACACCATCTGACAGCGTTGCATTTCATTTTTCGTACGTTTTATTCCTTATATTATGCTCCATTTTTGTTACTTTTATGAGATGCGTAAGATAATTATTAACATTTTCATCAAACGAATTATTTTAAACACAAAAATTTTTCATTGTTTGTTTATTCTTTTACGCTGCAGCTTTATAAAGCACATACTAAGTATCTTTGGTACTTTTTACATCCAGTATATAGATAAGTACTGTAAATAATTGACACTCTGAACTATTCTTAGGCAAGTAAATTTCATTTCATATGTTTTGACTATAATTTTACTAAAAAATCAAAACATTTAATAAAACTTAATAATATGGAATACTTTAAATTGTAAATATAATAAATCCTAATTTACGATATCATTCTTTCCCGTTTTTAGTAAGATACAGTCAATTTAAAATTTTGAAACATACGGCGTTCACATAAAAAAAATAATAAATATTATCTTTTTTATTATTTGTGAATTGTATAAAAATATATCTTTGATATATTTAATATCGAGTTGCGTCATTTATTTGCTTGAATATCAATAGTTAGCGTCCTGTAATATTACAGTATTTCCACTTTGGTGTATTTTTCATTTGGTGTATTCTGTTGTGTGAAGTGTGAAAACTTGCAACAATGTTATCCTTGAAAAGTTTCAGGTGAGAATTGTTGTATTTATTCATAATGCAAATAAAATGACTTGTTAATGTATTTTCAGTTCCAACATGCATATTCCACCAAATTCTATTCCTTTGAATGCGAAATCGACTGTGAAATACAGCGTTCCGCAACATCGTGACACGGACTGCCCTCAAGTATAACTTTAGTTTACCAGAGTTTATATTCTGTCGCTGATGAATGTATTTCAGATATGCACTAATGTGATTGGTAATCTTGGTTGGAAACGAGAGCCCTATCAATCGAGAATAATGGACATCACTCCCGATGGTCGTGTTTTGGCCTATTATCTGAAAAGTATTATTTTATTATTACACCATTTGCTATTTTTTAAATATATTTTAATTTATAAGTTTTACATTGAAAACGAATTTCTGCTCTGAAATTGTAGTTAATTATTTTTTTGCATTCCGTCTGCGCCTCAATACACTGATGTATCTTCTATTGTATTCTTCATTTTTTTCTGGTTTTTTTTCTTTATTAGACAATGTTTTCTGTGTGAATCTTTTGAAATCAAGTGATGAACGTTATTTTTCAGCAATACCATGACAACATGATGTTGCTATTTTCTTGAATACTGCTGCATTTTTTCTTTCATGAAATCATTTCTTTTATAAATGTAACAGTTTGTTCACCTTCTATCCAATTCATTTTATTTTTATATATTAACTTATATTTGTGTAGGATGATTCAGCATAGCTTGTATTATTTTGAAAGTATTTTTAACAGTTGCATTTAATACTGGTTGATGCTTTTGTATGATTGATAGATTGTAATTTTATATTTTTAATTTTCCTTTAGTATATTAATGAAAAAAATGTTTTTTTAGCAATAAATGGTAGCGTTATTCGATTGTTGAAGCTGGATTTGATGTGTCGTTGTCATCTTCCGAAACTAGCGGACTGCGTCAGTGATATGGAATGGTGTGCCTATTCGCAATCCTATCTGCTCGGCATCACCGATACAAATCGTTCAGTGACGTTTTATAAAGTGGAAAAGGAGCACGAATTGGAAAATCGGTGATTATTTAATTTTAATACGAATGAAAAAGAAAACTTTTGCTTTTATTAGATATGAATTGGTGAAAATCACGTCGGACAATCCCCAAAAAGACGCGGCAGTGCGTTGTTCGTTGACATGGTGCCGAGGTTTGAATGAGAAACTTCTCACGCCGCAGGTGATGGAATTTGTGGACAATTATTTCAAAGTGGCTGTTTGGTTTGAAAATGTTATTTACATTTTCAACGTGAAGAAAATTTGCCAAGAATTTGGTTCGAAAACTACATACGACGCGATCGAATCGAAAGTGTGCAAAATTACTGAAAGCAAGGTAATACTTTTTTTTTCTTATTGAACAATATTAATGATTTTCATGTTTGATTCAGAACATCACCAGTGCTCAGATATCAGTCGATGGCTCCACGGCTTGCCTGAGCAATGAAGATGGGCAGTTGAAATTTTTCAAACTCGACAAATCTCAGGAGGCTCACTGCATCCGTACGTTTCAGGCGAACGGTACCGATCCTGTATCGTGGTCGTATTTTTTCACCGACAGTAGCATGTTCACTTCCAAGTGATTTTTTTTGACAAAATTTTTTCCTCTTTCACATTACCATCCAGCCGTTGTTTTTAGCTCGCCCAAAAATGCCGGCTATGTTTTCACGGCGGCGGAGAACAATCGAGTGATAAGTTTGTGGAATCCGACCGAATCAAAAATGACATCCTGTTTGAAGCAAGTTTTTTGCTTATGGTTTATTTATTTTTTTTATTTTTCATTTTTATTCAGATTGGTCGGTGAAAATAATCCACAGGATACGACACCTTTTGTTTTGTGTGTGGACAAAAGTGGAAAATTCCTTTGCATTTCCGACATTGCCAACAAAGTGAATATATAATTTGTTATTATGCAAATTATGTCATTTTTGTTTCCATTTCTTTGTAGCTGCTGTTTATTGTCGCTTTGGAGGAGTCGAAAAATTCCTTTTACATGCGTGTTTTGTCCGTCTTTCCGCTGGTCAAGCCGTTGATCTTCATTGCCGTTGCGGAATTCAAGTGCATCACAGGTTTCTTGACTTTTCATTCAACATTTGCCACTTTTTTCTTTCATATTGTTGAACTTTTCAGAAGCACGTCAAAATTCAAAAATTGGGGAGCGACTTGTTCGAGCTGAAATTTACGCAATCAACGAACAGTTAATGGGATATATTTTTTTAATGTTATTTGTATTTCTAATATCTTATTTTACTGCTCGTAGATCACTTGCGAAGTTGACAATCAATTATGACGAAAAAGGAGAGGCGAATCTTGAACAGAAACTATGCGATGTGAAAATTCAACTTCTCAGCGATATGCCGAATGAAAATAAACGCAAAACTAAGTATTAATTTTTGCTTTTTATTAAATTGAAAATTCCAATATGAATTGTTCATGTTGTAAAGTTGAAATTTTTTGAAGGCCTCAGCCTGTGCAAGCGATTCCACCAGTGAAAGTTGAAAATCAGACGGCTGTTGTACCAGATGAAAAAGTAATTTTATGATTCTTTTTCAATCCATTAATTATGATAATTGACAGACGACATAGAAGCGAAGGCTGAGTTTTAGTTGTATGAATATTTTTTCAAATGTTATTCAACAGGCTTCATTCATCTTTAGACGTTTTCGACAAAGTATGTTTTGTCTAATTTTCTTTGATCTGGTTGAAATTTTAGAAATTGAATAATAATAATAATAATGATGAAAGTAAGACAACTGTGAACAACACCGTGAATGAGCAAGACGATTTGCTTAAAGAATTGAAATCAATGATGGAAAATCAACGATCCACAATGAGCAGCGTATTATTGAAAATGGAACAAATTGACTTGCAAAGTAAATGAACAATTAATTTGGCAAAAACTTTTCAACTTATGCAAATTATTTGTCGGTTTTTTTTCCAGTGCGACACATGACAAATTCAAATATAAAATTAGTGAAGCCTGCATCAAATTACGAAGACTTGCTTAGTTTGATTTCTGAACGTCGTTACAGTATTCTGTTTGCAAGAGTAAGTTTTATTGTTTATTTTTCTTTTTCATTGAAGCTTGTGCATTTTGCAGGTGTTGACGGCAAATACTACGGATGAATTGAATTACGTGTGTGATGTGTTGGAACCATGGGATATTTTCAATGGATCTCAGTCGACATTTGTCATTTCGCACATGGCTGTTTTGATGATTGCGGTGTCGAAAACGTTGGCTGTTAGCACTGAAAACAAATTCAAGTATACATTTGAAAAGAAAATCAAACTGTTTTCCAAAGTTGCACGTTATTTTTTAAAAAAAAATTTTTTTCTCTTCAGATACGTACAGGCGATGTTGGTTGCGATGAGCAGAAATGCTTTGGATGAGGGTAATCGTCATGCGATTTTGGTTTTGAAGAAAATGTTGACCATCTATGTCGAAGAAGAGTCGAATCCGATAGCTCAACGTTGCGTGGCGAATGTTTTGTTAATGGCTTGCGAACATCTGTTGGCCAAATAATTCCGTATTCGATGCATTTCTAATTTTTCTTCAACTATTCTTATATATTTTCTTCTGTTATAACGTTTATGTGTTTTGCATGAGCACATTTTTTTTTCATCTATCTCGAAGCAATCTTATCACATTTAATATTTGGAGTTGCTAAAATTTGATGAATAGGAGTTTCTTTTTGGTTAACTCAAGCAAATATAATATTCCATTGCGTATATGTTTGCGCGAAATGTGACTGATGGTGCACTTTTTTTTTGAATTGCATTTCATATGAAAAGTTGGGTTTGCTATATTCAAAATATTTACTATATATTTATTTCCCAGTGAGATTATGAAGACAATATCAGTTCTATTTGTTGCCTTTCAATTTTTGAGATGCAATATTATTCATCAGCACTTGGTCATTTTTGTTTTAGTTAACATCTTGATGAACGTCTTATCATTTAACCAAAACTTCCTCTCTGTTATAAGCGATGCTGTTGTGTTCATTATCATTAACTTTGCATTTCATATTTTACAAAAAAGTGTTTTTGCACATTTCAGGTGTGTTTTATTTTGTTGCACGTATACGTATGTATTTGAATTTTCAAATGAATTTCCAAAATTATTCAACGAGCACGTTCCTATTATAGTGGAAATAACGAAATACTATAAACTTTTTAGTGTTTTTGCTATTTTTATTGTAAGCAGAGCATCTGCATTAATATGGTTATTTGTTTATATGAGAAGTAAAATTTTCCACTATCAATGATCAGAGCAACAGTTGTACGAGCGTTAATAAAAATTATGCGCAAAAAATTAAGTTACTTCACTAAACATTTACAATATCGACCATACATGGATAAGCGAATCATTTACATTGGTTAAAATTTGATTATTTATATATCAAAAGAAAAGACACTAATGTATGGACACTTACTTTTAATAATAACTTGTAAATCATCGAGATATTTTAGCGTATTTTTATAAAACAGTAAAATTGCACTTGTAAAATGTCAGAAACTCTCCTGAAGATTGAAACAACAAAAATTAGCCAATTAGCCAAATGAAATAGAGAAAAAGAATCAAATGAATAATCCTTATATTCAGTGTAGAAAATTAACTTGAAAAATAAATTCTAAAATAGTGATATAATATGATAAATAAAATTTACTTGGTTTTAATATTAATCGTAGAAGGAAAATTTTACTTGTCATTGCATTATGGTTTCCTTGGCAATATTTGAATAATAAAATGTAAATTCAAAAATTTTACTGAAAAAGTTAATTTATTTTCATTAAAAAATCTTAATCATAAATTAATACAATATTTGAAGAAATTATTTATTTGAATAAATTTCCCGCGGCTTGACATTTCATCTATCTTTCATACAATATAAAACTTGCGTACTTGTTCTTTTCTACAGTAAGAATAAAAAGTAATGTGCAATTTTGTGAGGATTGTCAGTTTTACTGACGTAAGGCTTTTCCATTTAAAAAATCTACTCTTGATATCATTAATCTTTATTATAAATTATTAATAAGTGACTACTTGTTGATTTTATTATGGTTATAAAAGACATGCTTTTTCTGATAAGCGGGCAATTTTATTTGTGAATTCTTGTTAGTTACTTGTTCCATTATTAAATGTTCACGTTCATTCTGATTGTATCAATTCTGTATCAAATCAGTTAACAAACTGTTCTATTGGTAATAATGACCGTAAGAAACATATTAGTTGATAAACATTTTTATTAATATTTTTATTTATTATTTTACAAGGCAAAATTGAAATATTAAAAATAATATTTTTGAAGTTTAGCATAAAATTGATACAAAAATTATGTGCATGCTTATTTTATTAAAATTTTAAATGCTGTTTATAAATTATTATTAACAAAGATTTTTCCGCGTATGTATATTTTGATTGTACTTTTATTTAAAATACTGACAATTAAAATTTGTTTTTATAGAGTTTGAACATCTGAAAATTTATCTGACCATTTTGACAATAGAAAAAAAAGATGGCGTTTGAAGTCAAATCTGAACTGCAAACTGCCCAGGTATTTGTCTGTCGTTTTTGTTTTTCAATTTTTACAATTAATAATGAAATTTCTTCCCACTACTATGTAACGTATTTATTTAATTAAGTACGATTAAATTTTATAACTGGTATAAATATATGTATTTATTTATTTGTATTTTTTTTCATTTTCCATTAGTAAGATCGAGGAAGTTTTTATTAATTGAACACTTGCCATTGTTTTGGTAGGTCAGTTTACATTTTTCGTTTCAAAATTCAAACCATGTACAATTGTACACGGGGTTTCAAACAAAGAAATTAGAACGGTTATCACATTTGTTTACAGTTTTCGGTAGTGCATTTTTATATCGTCATCGATTGATGGATATTGATTTTTTCATTGAAATTAAAATTTAGCGTTTCTTGGAGAGAAATGAAAAGTTATTTGACGAGTCAACCGCGTGGTCAACACATTTAAATGTGTATCGTTCGGGTTGTTCAAAGAAAGCTTTTGTCATTGATTTTTAATTTGTGCCCACATTAGTTGCAGTGAAAATTTTACAGTAAGCAGTTTATAGGATAGTGCTGTTGCGAATTGAAGGTCTGTTGTAATAAATCTGTAAGCCGTGAAGTTTTGTTGTCACGGGAAAGTTTTTTTCTGTTTAGTTTTAAATTTTTGATGCTGTTCAGTTTCTGGTCGACGTAGCGGGTCATTTCGAAGTGCAATTTCACATCCAAAGGAACCATTAGAACTTGCATATATTTAAAATGGTTTTAAGTACAGTATATATTTGATTTTCATGTTTAGTGTGATGAATTTTTAAAAAGATTGCTTGAAATAAAAGATGGAAAAAAAATTTTTTTTTGATTTATTAATTTGATATTTTCCATTGTTCAGTTAGCTGAAGAGACTGCGTTGATTGGAGCGGGGGAAAGTGGGGATGTGGATGAGATGGAAGTGGCGGACGTGGTGTCGAATATGATTCTTCAAATTGAAAACTCCAAGTTTGACGAACCGAAGCCACCAATGCCGAAGTCGTCCATGTTGATGACCGGTCGCAAGTCTTCGGGTCTGAAGAGCGATTCCACCGCCAGAGGTGGCAAAGTTTACGTGGCGCTGAAGAGGTCGCATCCCTGTGGCCAGGCGTTGAATGTGGCCGTGGCGCGCAAATCTACCTTGATCGATCGACTGGAGCAAGTATCCCGTCGCCGTGGTCGACCACGAGGTATCCGCACGTCGACGCTGGTCCGGACCCGGTCACGGGGACGACCGAGAATTCGAAACACCTTCGTCCACGTGGAAACTCCCGATTCAAGCGCCCTTTCCCCGCCGCCGGTACTCCATTCGTATTCGTTGAAGCGTGGTCCGTCGCTGAGGCGACGGCCGGGCCGGCGTGGCAGTATGTCCGGCTTTGTCACCAACAGGGGTCGAGTTCCGTCGGATTATTTCAACAACGACGCCATTGCCGAGCAATTCTACTACGACTACAGCTGCTTGCCAGGGTTGGCCAGTCGTTGGAGTTTCGAGCGAGTCAACAAGTACAGCTTCAACGTGCGCTACATCGGTGACAGTCGGTTCGTTGTACGCAACAGGCGTTCCGTATGTCCAGGACAGACGAACTTGTCGTCGTCGTCGTCGTCGTCGTTGAGCACTGAATTGCC
The DNA here is from genome assembly GCF_000181795.1 of Trichinella spiralis. Lineage (NCBI taxonomy): Eukaryota > Metazoa > Nematoda > Enoplea > Trichinellida > Trichinellidae > Trichinella > Trichinella spiralis. The sequence goes on from NW_003526948.1 coordinate 2,850,847, forward strand.
GCGGTACAATTCCACTGGTCTTTCGGGTTCCGGTTCCACTCCAAGCACGGTTTACTGTTTGAATTTCCGTCTGCCCGCAGTACTGGCGCCCAGACAGTTCCTTGTGCTGAGGGAGCAAAAGCTGAAACAGCTACGTCTTCTGAAAGACTGGGAAAGGGCGATGAATCGCATCTGTGCTCGCGACGGCATTGCCCAACTAGTAGTGGAGAACAAAGTCGACATGACTCTTCCTCCGAATGGGTTTCAGTTTGTCACCCAGTCAGTATCCGAAGTCAGCGCACCGATGTTGGAAACCGTGCCAGTGGGTTGCTCTTGCAAAAATTGTCTTTTGGATTGGAAGAGCTGCTGCGCATCACAGACGAGCATCGGAAAATTCGCCTACGATCGGTATCGCCGTCTGAAGCTTGGAAACTGCCAACCAATTTTCGAATGCGGTCTGCTGTGCAAATGCGACGTCAGCTGCGCAAACCGAGTAGTACAAAATGGACGTCAATACAAGGTGAAATATATCTGACGTGAAATTTCATTTGTGCATATTATTAGGTAGATAGGCATGTTTGCTTCTTCAGGTATGTATATTTCGAACAAAAAACAACGGTTGGGGTGTGAAAGCGGCTGAATTTATCCCTCGAAACGCCTACGTCATGGAATATGTAGGAGAGGTATGTTGTTGTTGTTATTTGGCAATCTCACCTAATGAGGCGTTGTACCAGATTATTACCGATGCCGAAGCTGAACGTCGAGGTGCAATTTATGACGATCTTGGCGAAACGTATCTGTTCGATTTGGACTATTTGGAAACGACGAAATTTTCCATCGACGCCAAATTTTTCGGAAACGAATCTCGATTCGTAAACCACAGTGTAATTGTTAAAGTAACATTATTTTGTGATCAGAATTTTGCAGCGTGTAAATTGTATTTCCAGTGCGAACCGAACATGCGCGTCCACAACGTTTGGGTCAATAATTACCATTTGAGCTTGCCACGTTTGGCGTTTTTCACCATCAGGGACATCAGTCCAGGTGAAGAGTTGACGCTGAATTATTACATGTGTAAAGCAATTTTCTCTTTCTTCTTTATTATTTTGATTATAATTATAATTGGGAAATTTAATTTTTTCAGATAATGACATTCCGTCCGATTCCAACCAAATAGCCCAAAACATGAAAATAATCCCTTGTCTCTGCGGTAGCAAGGGATGTAAAAGAACATTATTTGTCAAACTGCACGGCATTTCTCCGGTCAGTATTCAGGGTTTTTTCCGTCTAGGGTGTTTTTTCTTCTTTTATCCCATTATGTACGGTTTTTTAATGTTTTGTATGCAGAACAAGCAACGGATAATTGCAGAAGCAGCTGCGCATAATTCTCAACCTTCATCCACATCCACGTTCACGTCGAAACAAGCTGGAATCGAAGGCGGCGGCAATAATGCTACGCCTTGTGACGCGACACAGATGGAGAACTAATCAATTTCAGTTGCCCAAAGCAAGACTCAACTTTCTCTCTCTCTTTCTCTTCGTGTAATCCACAACTATTCATCATCATATTCTCAATCTCTCTTTCGCTTATTCTATTTGCACATGTATTAATTTCTTTTTAAATTCAATTAGCCATGAATTCTAGATTAAAAGAATGGATTTATCTATCTATCTATCTTCACTGTTGTAATCAGTTTTTACTGTTAATCAAAAACTGCTAATCCATTCATTCATTCATTCATTGATTCATCACAAATACCATCACAGTATGCTTTACTCTTGTTAAACTTTACAATGAAGGCAAGCAATTAATTAATTCGACAATTGGCAAACATAACAAACCAACTGTTTCAGTGTTCAATAGCTATTACAAACATGCTTAGTGTTGCTTTTTTTTCTCTCTCTCTTACAATACTGAACATTTTTGTAATCAATTTACATAACAGTCATCGTCCTATTACTTGATCGACAAAAAGAAACAAAACAAGCCAATAATAACATGAAAGTCATCACAAATACATACACGCAGGTATATATATGTCTTCGTATAAAACAATACACAGTGTAACAATGTAGCATTATTTTTAGAAAAGGCAGAACGAGTACATTAACAAATAATATGTTATCGCATTAAGATAACTTATCATTCAAGGAAGTACAGGTGGTAAATCATCGAGAAGCTAGATTATTCAGTGAACTTCTTGATAAGATAGACCGAACATCGACGCAAAAACGAAGCGAGTCCAAAAATGGCAACAATTTCAGCAATTCAATATCAGTTGGGTCAGTAAACCAAGATTTTATGGGTATGGCATTGTCTGTATTGAAAAGAAAAAGAATAATAATCACGCATACACTTATGCAAATTATTATACAATTTTAAAATTATTCAAATACCTGGAAAAAGGCGATACGCACCAGGAGAATTGTCTAGAATACAAACAGAAGACAAATCCGAAGATACTGAAGAAATATCTTTCGTATATCCTCCGTAATCGATTGTACAGTGCTGAAATTGAAAGAAAACAATTTTTCAAATTCATTAATAATAACTCGATAAATTAATTAGAAAAAATAATAATAATAAACTGTACTTGTCTGTAATATCGACGGTTTAACATGCCTCGGCCTTGATCAAGCCGATCAGCAACTGCTGACCCGTACACTTCCATACTAGCAGTAAAAATAACTAAATCAAACCACCTACTAACCTAAAAATTAACATTTTTCACAAACCCAATAAATCTTTCTCACGATCAGATAAATTTTCTCCAACACATATTCATATATAGAGATAGATAGACAGATAGATAAATAGATAAATGCTAAGTATTATTATCACATGACATAAAATTCTAAATATAAATAAAATTTGAAATTTGAAAAACTTGCATTTAACGAAGTGTAATTTGTCAAAAATGACAAATGTGAGTATTCCTATTGAAATAGGACAAAACAAATTGTTCTCTTCAAAGAAGTAACTTGTCTTACAATTGAAAGAAAATAATCAACATGTGGACGTTTGTATACAAAAAATCGAACTGGATGCCGATCAATGGTAACCTGAAAAAAATAAAATATGCAAAATATGCAAAACCATAATAATTTCATAAATTTAGAAAGAGCAAAAAATGAGCAATTTTCTCTCGTCCAATCAAATTACTCGTAAAATAAAATCCGGCGGTGTCCCAGGTTTGACCATCGGCCGTACAATACCATCGTGATGGGAATGGATCAGCGTTTCATCCAAATCTAGGACCAGTATTTTACGGCCAGTAATTGCTGCAAATTATCAAATGGAAAAAAAATGTCGAATCTTCGAACAAAATCACCATACCTAACCGCTGCATGCTAATGGCGTTCAAATTGATATTCTCATATGTGATAACCTGACGCTGAATAATCTGCAAATTTGTACAAAACATTTAGAAAATTTATGTTAAATTAAAGCTAAAAATAATAATTCATATTTTACCTGCCGCGCTTGTTTCCGAAAAAGAAATAAAATAAATTGAAACACTTTCACCAAACATCTTATCACTTTCTTCAGCATCGTTAGCGTTTTCAGCATATTTTTATATTTCCATTTTACATAACAGCCACAAATGGAAAGTTTCTTCTACAAAAACCATACATACAACATATTTGAAAAACATCCCAAATACAATGTATAAATCTGCATAAACTAACAAACAACACAAATGAGAAAAGTGAAAAAAAATAATATATGGGTATTCAAATTTTCAAACTGATATCACAACCAGAAATATCAACAAACAAATCAATGATTCGATAATGCACAGCTGATTTGAAAAATCTGAACTACCTGGTGATAGGAATTTTCTTGTATACTGAAAATATGAAACAAAAACACAAAATTCACCAGTTACAAAATTCACATGCAAATGGGTAAAAGTGCACAAATGGCACCTGAAACAGTAAAGTAGCGTTAATGGGAAAAAAATACAAATGACACAATTCAAATAAGCAGCATAATCGTTAAATAATATTTAAGTGAATCTATTATTCTTCACCCGATTGTAACTTAAATATGAAACACAACAAATAAAAAAATAAAATTCAGAATTAATAAAAATTTTTATTATACGAAAGAGTGGAGCAGATAGATGGAAGAGAAATAACGCATAATAATTACTGTAAATAATTACAGTATAAAACAAAAAATGAAGCACAACGAAAGTAGCTGGCACATTTATTTCTACTTTGTTCTTGCATTTGAAAAGCTTATCAATTTATAAGTTATAATTTATCTTGATAAAACACCGTAATGTGATAAGCAGTAATATGTAAATGTTTAATTTTCCTTTTACTCGAGTTTGACAAAAAATCATTATATTGGTTGAACTTTTTACCACGACATCAAGTTCACTCTTGTCTGAAGGAATTTTTTGAAACTTCTCTTCAAATTGCTGGTGATTGCAATAATTTAAATTTGAAAATAAATTCGCATGGAAACTTTATGGGCAAATGGAAAATTCATTTTAATAAACTGAATTGAGCACCGTGCGATTGTATACGTTGACCTACTAATGCTTCACTGGAGTTCATGTATTCAATGATATGAAGCAACTTACTGAAAAGAAATTATTCTTCGAAGTGGATACCATTATTGACGCTAACTTTATCCGATGAGCAAAATCTACCAATTACCGCTGCTTCACTTCGATTGTACAAATACAAAATTTGTAAATGTCAAATCATATATGCATGAACAGGCACTGATCTTTTAGTTTTGTTTTCGCAGAACAGCACTATTAAAAGCTGAAATTAAGCTGTATTTAATTTTGATTGATCAACGTTTCTGAAGAAACCGTCTCAATTAGAAAAGTTTTCAATAACAGCAGTTGCTATGTATCATTAATAAGCTGAAAGCATTCGGCGGTTTACTGCGCAGATTGATTCCGTTGCCAAATCTTATACTTGGAATATTGTTTACAGACAGGGACATGTAACACAGACCAATTACCATGCTGATTGTCATTGTCATGAATGATTGCCTTCTTTGTCAGAGATAATAAGCCTCAATACATATATAGCAGTGGACTACCACCTGCTGGGTGTCCAGGCTTTCGTGATATCTGAAAGTGTTCTTGTTTCAACTTAGTCCGCAATTTTTTCACATCTCAGATGTATCACTTGAAAAGCATCTTCTTTCAACGTTTTTCCAACGTTGTTCTGTTTCACAACAAATTGCACACTCAGCTGCATCCTAGAAGAATCCGCAGCTGCTGATATTTGCTATTTTATGCATCATAATGACTGCTTTTTAAAGCCAACTGGCAGATGTTAGCTTTCTTGTTCACTAAAAAAGAAACCCACATCAGAGAGTCTGCGCTGATAGCATCATTGCAATTATATAATTGAAAACATTTATTTGTTCAAAGTTAAACTTATGCAGCCTGAAATTTTCAGCTAACTGGATGCCAGCTTTGCTAAATAGAAAAATCCAAAACTTAGTTTGTTTGAAGAAACTTACCTTTTTGCAGTTTTATCTATTTGTTATCTAATTTCTCTGAATTAATCTCAAATAATTATCGCTCAGTTAACAAAACTTTGTTCATAAACAAAGAAATAACTAATATGGGATATGAAATCCCTATTCAGAGCAAACAATGGTAAACTTTTTGTTAATACTTTACCCTAAATCTGTATTACTTTTTTTGATGGAAATTATATATTCAGTTGTAGTTGTTGCGCAAGTGATTGCAATTGTACGCTCAGCAGCATCGACATTTATGTCAATTTACAAATTATTAATAATAAGTTCAAAATTGAAAAAGGAAAATTATTGCATTTTCAAAATGCAAAGATAAGCTGCAATTTTAAGCTAGTAAAAAATATCTATGCAAAAGATTAAACTAAATCATGTGTTTGTTCACTGAAAGCGATCGTTAAACTACTCTTGTTTGTTCACAAGATGACCTAATATTTGCTGTTGTTTTTACTAAATGACGTTTGTGCCAGTTGGAAGAAAGTGTTCTTTTTATAATTTTTTTGTTTTTCAAATAACTTATTTTTTCAAATTAAAAGTAAAATTTTAAATAATGTTATTTCTAAATAATTAATTGTCTACTTTTTTAATCAATAAAAACTTTAAAGTTGTTGTTATTATTTTCTTACTGTATATTACAGTATGTTTCATGCATATCACTTTAATATATCATTTGCTTAGTTCCTCATTGTGGTGCCGTTGTCAGAATGCAAGCAATTTATTTGTTATTTTTTTCCCTGTTTCTTTCATTTTCACACGGTAGGTTATTGTATATTTGGGTGTTTATAATTTGTTCTGTCAATTATAATCTAATAGGTTTTGCCGTGTTTGAAATAAGCGGAACCATCGACGTTTTCAAAAACAACGCAGTCTATGCGCATTATGGCCAAGAAGTGTCCCTTTTCTGTACGCCGAAGATTTCTCTGAGCTCTAATGAAAAACGCTTCGTGCAATGGACGATGAACAGTGTGAACATATGCGAAAGCTCTCAAGGTGTGGTCGGCGTCTGCTACTGGCGTAAGCATGATGGTGTGGAATCTTTTGCCGTGAAATTGAAAGCTGAAAAACCCATGAAACTGAGTTGCATATACAATCGGATGGGCCATGACGACTGGGACAACGCCACTGTTCAAATTTTCACCGGAGGCGGTAATGGAATTTATCATACTTTTCAGTCTGGCCGTGTTTGATTCTTTTTTTTTTCTTCAATGGACTTCTAGACGGTAACCCTGTTCGAGTTTCTCCCAGCTATGTGGATTTCAACGAAAGCGACACTACAATCGAACTTGCTTGTTCGACGAATATTTCAGCTGGTGGTTTTTTATGGTACCACAACAATGAACTTCTCAGACCATCGGATAAAGTATTGAATATTAAACAATTTTATTTGTTATAAATTATAAATTCTAATTTCTTTATTAGGTACTTATTTTTACAAATGGAAGTCTAATTTTGTCTAAACCTACGTCGAAAGAAACTGGAATTTATGCGTGTATAGCGAAAAACTGGTCTGTCGGTGGGTTTGTGGAAGTTCGAGGTAGGATGAGTTTTGAATCGTTCGATTGCTTTTTGCAGTCTTATATTTTTGTGTTCCACTCAGGCAAGGCAACAATATCCGACAAACATCAAGTGAGTAAAAACATGCTGTATGGTGAAACGGCTGAGCTCAGCTGTCCAGTATACGGCTATCCGATGCCGAACATCGTATGGAAACGTGAAAATGAGGATTTGAGTAAAAGAATAAAGAATTCAATTGCTTAGTTGTCGATTACAAATTCAACATCCGGATGCTTGTAGCAAATGATTCTGGACGTATACATTTCGAAAGCTGCAACGGCATTGCCAACGGTACGCTAATAATCCGAGACGCCACGTACGACGATCGTGCTTCGTATACGTGCGTTGCGACCAATGAATTTGGAAGTGACAATTTCACCGTTTTGATTCGAGTGAAAGGTATTTTTATTTGTTGTGCTAATTTTTTTTTATTTTTTATTAATTTGACCCTGATTTTTCTTTTTCAGACAAATTGGCCGCTCTTTGGCCATTTTTAGGTATCGTTACAGAGGTGGTCATTTTAATGATTGCCATTTTTATTTTCGAAAAACGACGAACAAAGCATGAAGAGCTTGAATTGAAAGAAACCAGAGAACAGTAAGAATTAAAAGTTGTTGTTGTTGTTGTTTTTTAAATTTTACTTTTTACAATTCATTGTGATTCAGTTGATTTTTATAATATTTTAATTTTGGTGTAAAAGAAAAATAGAAAATAATAATAATAATTATTATTATTGGGGAATGTTAGCGTAGTAATAATTAAGATTTGCATCGAATGGCGTGTGATGTTTGTTGAAATGCATGCTTGTTGCTCTTGGTTGACGAATGTTTCGCTTCACATTATTCAGCGAAAGAAATGAATGATTTTCAATTTCATTTCAACTTCGTATTCACGAATTCACTGCTGATCAAAATGGCGAAAGTAATATTTCTAACATTTTGAAGCATTCAAAATGTTCCAGTTAATGTTATCATTAACGGCATATGCAATGTTGAGTTGTTTTTCTTTTCAACATCTTTTTCTCATTATTTAGGAAAATAAAATTGACTTTTCGATAGCTTCTTCATTTTGTTTCGGGTTTTAATAGAATTGATTTGGGAAACGTTAGATGTTGAGGTTTTTTTGTTTCTAGCTTGAAATTTATTCGGTCAGTTTCGGTTTTAGAAAATTGAAATTCAAAATATATTGGTCGCAACGGATACATTTTGCAATTTATATATTGATATAGTTCTTGGTGATGTGTGTTATGCTTATTGAATGAGCGAAGCAATTTTTAAGCGGAATTTTGTCAGCTGTTGTTAAGAGATGTTGGTTTGAATTCAATCTTAGAATCTGCGGCAGATTATTGATTGCTTGCTGAAGTTTGTTTTGAGTATGTTTAATGAAAAATAATATTGTAAATTCTATTTCATCGTTATTATTAATATATGAATTTTTTGAATGAATTCGAAAATGGTGAAGTTCAGTGTATTTGCAATTTGTATGATAATTTGCAAAAAAAAAACAAGGAATTTTTTCAAAATTTCCATCGTAAATTATTAATTAGATGAAAATTGTTCGAGTCGATCGTGAAATGGTTGTACTGTGAAATTATTGGGTTGTGTGGAAGTTTTTGAATCGTTTTCTGTCGTGTGTTATCATCATCTTGTTTGTCGACGCTCGAATGATTCATTTCGTGCAGCAGCAGTATGATTAGCATCATCAATTGAAAGTATTGTCATCTATTTGCCAGTTTAGCATTCACAAATTTCACTCGAAGCATGCATGATATATAGAAGCAACATTTACTGAATTTCCATTTGGAAAATGAGTAATTTCGTTTCCATTTCATTCGTGAGTGAAATGTCAATTCTCCGCTTTGAAAATTAGTGGTTTCATTTTAAAAAAATGAAATGAACATCCAGCTGGAAAAATTGAATTGCACTTTCCACGATTGTTGAAATATATTGTCGGTTGAAGATGGTTTTTATTTTATCCATTAGCGGCTTTATGTCTTCATAGCACGGTGATTCACTTATGACAAGTTTCCGGGATGGATTTGTTCTTTCATTTTTTTTGCTGCTTCTGCTGCTGTTCTTGTTCGTCTAATTTGTTCAGTTGCACTTTCGCAAACAACCACTGATGATGATAAAGGAGACAAGCAGTGGCGGTTGAAATTGACAATTTCGTCGCTTTGCTTGTATTTAAATGAATACTTCTGATTTACTTTTCTGATCAATTGATCGATCGTTATCTTCAACCGCCGCGAGAGTAGGACGTCATGAGCAATTTCTCAAACGCCTTTTATAACGATCAATCACCAACCCATTCTCGTCTTTCACTGATGACAGTTTTCCGATTTTCAGGTACAATTTTTCAAGGACCGTTTGGTTTTTTTTTTCTAAAAATTTTCTTTCCTTCCTTAATTATCATTTATCATTGTCAAATATAATTAAGCAAAAAATGACAGTATGCTTTTTTTGAATGTGGATTGTAAACTGTATTTGAACTGGATTGTTGAAATTTAGTTTTTATTACAAAACTGGAAATTTAATTTCTTCCAAATTGATCAGTTGTTGTCGTCTTGTTGTGTTATTTCTTTTCAATAACATTCTGCGTAAATGGATTTGAAAATCAGGATTTTAATTTTATTTTGTTTGTTTGGTTGGTTGTTTATTTTGTTTAACAAGCATTGAGTATGTTAAATTTGTTAATAATTAATCTGTGATCATATTGTAAGGCCGATTGTGAAGTGTTGGAAATATGCAATTGAATGATTAATGAAATTTGTATATGTATATAATTTCGATGATTATATTATTTTTTTTAATTCGTGTTATATTTAATGAATTTGTTTTAGAAAAATGACCCTGACGGCACCGAATAACAATGAAAAAGAATTGCGGCAGAGGAAGTCGTAGCCGACAGTGTGCGCGTGAGATCGATAAGTATTCTGCGTATACTTTTTTTTCTTGTCTTTCAACATAAAAAAATAATAATAAATCCATTTCCAATGGTGATAGAGAATTTCACATTTGAATTTGTCCAAAGTTTTGGGTCCGATTGTTAAACGTTTAGCGTCGTCACCACTTAAAATTTTCACCCATAATAATAATAATAATAATTGTATATAATAATTGTTCCTCTGAGGCCGGTGTTTTTCTTTTTCCTCTTCTGTCTTTTGCAACAACATCATCTTCAATGTGTGCTCTGTTTACAATATTTAAAAAAAAACATCCTGCTTTTCGTGTCTACCCTCCGCCCCTCCCCCTGCCCCCAATTGTGTGTAGTTGAACATGTTACATGAGAATATATATATTTTTTTTACTGCTCTAACTTTGCAGTGGTTGCATTATTGTTGTCCAAATGCAGCCGCTGATAGCTGCTAGCAGTGTTTGCGATTTGTCTGTTTTTTTCACTTTTTATCAGTGTCGCTTATTGTGTTTCTTTCCGTTCTCTAAATGCCACTGTGTTTGAGCATTATTAATGGCACATTTTGTATGCTGATAAAATACCTACGCCACAGTGAACATTCAATTTCAGCCAATCTCGGCGGTGGTACATTTCAAACGATTCGATTTATTTATTTTCTTTTTTATTAGATAAAAATAAATAAAAAATCTTCATTAGTATCGATTGATTTTGTTTTTGAATATTTAATTTATTAGTTGTTTTCTGAAAACAAATTCCGAAACAATTTCATTCACCAGCATCGATGGTTTCACTTCCTTCAACTTGGGTATACTGTATGTATTTTTTGAACATTCAGTTTTTCATTTCAAAAGCACTGAAAGTAAATTGTTATTGATTTTTTTACATTTTATTGCTTTGCAATGATAGAATGAACATTTTATACGCAGATCCACCTTCCAAGAATTACTAACAAATAATTCAACCGATGACCACGTCGGTCTTCATCATTTGCAACTATAAATGAAAAGCGCCAAGTTTCGCTTATTGGTTGGTGGTTCATAACTGTTGTCTTACTGTTTGCTACACCCAATGCTGAAACAGAATTAAAATTGTTCTCCAAAAATTGCATTCAATAAAAAATAAAACAACTTTACGAACATATTATTTATTATACATTGTATTAACTAAAAATTGCACTACGAGACTAAAGAAGTTTCCAAAACGCTTTGCCACAATAACAAATTTTATGTTGAAACATTTCTGCATTACATACATATATATATAGAGAGAGAGAGAGGATTAAACCAAAAATTTCACATAAAACTGTGACGAAAGTAGCTCCCAATTATAACGACAGGAGCTTGCTTTTCGTACAACCTTAACCTTTAACACGCTTTTATCAACAAGAATCCGTAATAAATGGATGACGCAATGCTTCGGATAAATTGATTCGTTTGCCCGGTTCCAAATTCAACATCCGTTCGATCAAATCTTTCAACTGAAGCAATTTACGATAGCCATCTTCGTCAAAACACTGATCGCCAACCAATTCATTCAACAAATCTCTGCATGGTATAATAGTATTCAATACGGTCACCTTTTCCTGAATAAATAAAAACTCATACTGCTTCTTTCCTGTTCAGTAAATTCGTCAAGCATTACTTACTCTTTGCGTAAGTTTGTCAACTTCACAGTATAAAAAATCTAAATTTTGATCAAAATGCTTTTCATAAAACAAACCCCGACGGATCATCTTTTTCGGAAATTTTCCCTTTACATCCATCATGAATTTAAGCATTTGGTTATTCGTGTTTCCCTGGAACATAATTCTACCAGTGTACAATTCATAAATAGTAACGCCAACCGACCACAAATCGATGCAATAATCGTACGGCATTCCCAAAACTGAATATTGAAAAAAAACAGATATATACCAGTAATGATTCTAAAAGAATAAAAAATTACATACTAATTTCCGGAGCTCGATAAAATCGTGAAACTAAATAAGGAGCCGGCTCTGTTTCTTTGATCATACAAGCAGATCCAAAATCACACAATTTCAACATCAGCTTTGTTTCATTAACCTCAACAAATAATAATTTGGATAAAAAAACAAAATATTTTACACCATTCTAAAACATTACCAAAATGTTATCCGGTTTGATATCGCAATGGAGAATTTCACATTTTCGCAACAAACGCAATGCCATCAACATCTGATGGGAATAAGAACGGACAGCTTTGACGTGTAAACCAACATCTCTGCCATACTTTTTCAACACCTCTCGTAAATTGAGACTGAAACATTAAAATAATCGTTACTCAATTATAAATGGAAACATTCACTCCAAACAAACCTTAATGATTCAAATACAAGGCACAAATGCTGTTTGTGAAAAAAATGTCGATACAACCGTAAACAATGATATTTATCATCAGGATCCGTACTGTTTAACTTTCTCAAAATTTGCAATTCTTTCAAACCCATTCTGTGCCTGAAATATGCACCATAACAATCCGAATAAGCTGAAATATATGACAAATCTTACATCAAATCGTTTTTTCGTATGATCTTCACGGCCACTTCCAAATTATCTTTCGTTACGTCCCGAGCTCGAACAACATTACCAAATACACCCTGACCAGTATATCCATAAACCGAATATCGTTTGTCCATAAGTTCACCAACTTGAACTCCTAAACAGCAAAATAAAATGCCGAAAATGACAATTTAACAATACATACGATAATATCCTTCTGTATCGTCCCAATTGTCAGCCAAGTAACATTCATCTTTCTGATTTATCTCCTGATCTTTCTGAATAGAAACCACATGTTTCGGTATTGGCATGTCTTCCACAGAAAACATATCAAACTGCGGCTGATCGGATTCGGCATCTTCCTTTTCTACTTTTACTTGATTCAATCTTTCCGTACTTTCTTTTACAACTTCAAAATTCATTCATCAACAAAGAAATAATTACTTTACACACACTGGTGAAAAGCATGCACATTATACTTACTGTTTTCTGGAAATGATTCTTTCAAGAGTTCATTGGAAGTAGATTCATGTACTTCTAATTTCATTTCTGATTCATCCACGGGAAAAGAACCATCCTTACACAAAGATATAAAAGCGTCACCTTCCAAAGGGTCGGTACAGTCCCTAAAATCCTACATCTTACAAAAAATTAACAACACTGTCTATTTCTAAAAACTGCAAAAAAATAATTAAGCTCCATCATTTTCAAAAATAAAACTGCTGAAGTGCATTCGCTAATAACTGCACTTCATTTTCTCATAAAGTATACTGTAAATCGGTTGAAATCCTACGGACAAGATTCACGCTAGTTATTTGATAAACAAACACGATGCCCATAAAATAACAATACAACTAAAACTACATAATGCAAAATTTCAAAGATTATTAAATTGTAAATTAGATTTGAAAAACAATTCACTATACTACAACTTCCATTATGAAAACAAATTCTTCAAAAAACCGTAAAAAGTGAAATACTAATTGAATTTATGCCAACTATTGTCTTTACAAAAAATATGCATATGTTCATAAATAAATAACCAACAGTCGTAAAATAATATTGAATACTTTTCAGAATTTGCGTGTACACGGTCGCAAGATGCATTATCATCCTCGTCTTCTTGAAACAATGATGGGTTTGGGGATGAATTTTTGTCTTTTTCGATTTCTGAAGCTTCCATTTCGTCTTCATCATATTCTTCATTTTTAAGCGTAGGCAATGGAGATTTTTCTTGATATTTCTAAAATGTTTCTATTTACGTATTGTATCACTGTAACACAATCAACAAAACAGATAATGTGGAAACGTGATTTATCACAAAATAAAAGTTTGAGTTGATTGTAAATATATAATGTATAAATACCTCTAATATAGCTTTACGACGTTCACGCATCTTTGCAATAATGGCGTCTTCATCTTCTTCATCGCCTACTATCTCACTATAAGTTTTAAACACAACAATTCCATATTTTGAATTCTGTTTAGTAAAACAAACGTACAATTCTTTTTCTGAAACGGGATTATTATTAGCCTTCTCCTTCTCGAAATCTTTCATTTCTCGTTTTCGACGATTTCGTTCTTCTTCTTTCCTCATATGACGAGCACTACTAATTGTAAACATTCAGTTTTAATGACTGTTGAAAACCTTATTGAAATGCAAACCTTCTGTGTCCTATTCTGCTTGTTTCTCTTGATGAGCGCCAGCTTCTCCTGCTAAGCAAAAATTACATATACAAAACCTTCGTTTCATATTTTACAAAAACAATAAAAAAGATTGAAAACAGGAAAGTACATTTTCATTTACTTACTTAGCAAAATAACGTATATAGTGTGTTTTAAAAAAAGCCATGAAATTATTAAAATCTATAAAATTAACAGAAACTTACCTATCAAAGCGATAATTTGTACTTCTGTTCCGATCCAACTTCCTTTCATAACGATAATATCTTCTATTGCGAGAATAGTAATCTCTTTGTGAATATCGAGCAGGAGTATAGCTACGGCATATGCTTCTTGATTTTCGACGTTCTCGCGATGAATGACGTCGAGTGATAGGCGAATCTTCTTTTCCAGTCACCCTTCTTTGAACGGAAGAATGACGATGTCTTTTTGGTGATTTTTCTTTGGGTGAATGGGAACGTTTCCGTTCATTTTGCTTGCTCTCTTTGCGCTTCGAATCGGTTTCACCATTCTTAGCATCAGAATGCCCTGTTTAATGAATAATAAGAAAAATAAAACAAAATGAAATAACATAACATAAAAATACATGAAGAAAAATTCACAAGTATAATTCATTTATATACGTTTATCATGGCCCTTTCCATCGTCAAGCTGTTCTACAACTTTATCCCGGAATCCGTATCAGAAGCACTTAATCTTGTTCCTGAAGTTTTTAACGATTCCCATTGTTTTTCCCCTTTATTTCAAAATTAAAATCAGTTAAATGAAATAATTTTTAACTTTAAGATAATAACAGCGACTTATCATGCATTTAAAATGGCTCAAAATGGAATATACCTTTAGTACGGTCGTTGTTCTCTCTGTCAGATTGTTTTCGATGTTGCTTCGACTCCCTAGATGAATGTCTACGATCATGACTTTCAGAAGACGATCTTTCTTTTCTAGGTGATACTACCTTGGATTTTGGCATATTCTACTTCCAAATTCCAAATAATAAAGGAAAAAATGTTTGTGCTAGGTACTGTACTAAATCTGATAATCATGTAGGAATATTTATTTTTTCAAATTATACATAGAAAATGTTTTAATTAATTGATTTTAATGAATAAGGTTAATTTTTATGTCTAAAATCCATTTTAGATAATTTACAATTGAAACAAGTAGTGCTTGACAATTTCAGGCGTGACCAGATTTTAAATGCAAATGTTCAAAATAATAGAAAAATTCTTGAAAATTAATTGAGTTAATAACAGCAAAAATAGCAATAATTTTAGCAGGCATTTAATCATTGATATGGTTACTGTATTACTATAAAAAATAATAAATCTTTTACTAAATGTGATCACGATAACCCGTTACAGTAATTCTGTTAGCATTGTAGTTGCATTTGTACACAGATGCGTTGCATAATTTAGGTACTTTTTTTCCACTCAATAATTAGGTGTTCAAAATGGAATGAAGCTATTTATAATTTATGATAAAATGAAATGTTAAGTAAGCAAGTGAGCTGTAGTTTCAACTTTTGTAACGCGTCTTACGCTGGCGTAACTTTCTGTGATCCAGTCGACTGCATATCTTTTATCTCAACGTATTATCTTGCCTAGAGTCGCTGGTTTCCGAAGAAATGATAGTCTTACAGCAACTCATTTACCTTTCGCCATTTACATTTACATCTCATCCGCCTCATTTAGTCACTTTTATCCATGCTTATATTTGCATTGTTAATATCTGCAGCATTCTCATGAACAACGTGCCACTGAACTTAACAGCAGAAACATTGCCGATAGGCAATTGTTTTCGAAAATGGTGTAACTTTACTGAAAGATCGCAGTATATTAATCTTATGAATTAGACACTTTTAAAGAAACGTTTTTCTGTGTTCAGCTCATTCTTTTCAAATTGCTCCTCAACTGAAATGATTGCATTTTTGTTTAGACGTTGCTCTTTGTAAGTTTGAAGTACTGACAATGAGATTTGCCAAATAATTAGTGTATTATTTTTTTTGTTACATTTAACTTAAGATTAGAGAAATATTACAATTGAAAAAAGTAAAATTTAAAATTTAATGTAGAAAAATAAAAAAAAATTTTTTTAATTTAATTTCAGCTTTAAAATTTATTTTATTATAAATAAATTGAATTAGTCACGTGTACGGTAATTAGTCTGAAGATCAAAAAATGAAAAAGTATTAGAGCGGGAAAAAACGCCAGGCTGGCAGTCTATGACCTTGACCTCCGCCTGCGCGTGTGCGTTCAACGCATCTCTGCTTTGTAGCTATTATTTACTCTGGTTATTCGAAATAAAGTCATGTAATCAGTGTTGGCATCTTGATTAGCTGATAGCTAATGCGCAGCAAGCGCCCAGCAACGGGCACTGAATTGTACGAATTGGTCGAACAAGCCGACGCGTTACAGCAGTAATTTTTTTTTAATTTATGTTGTTTTAATATTCATTGTGGTCAGTAAAATGATCAAACTAGTCGTTCTTTTGAAATTGTGAAATATTCAAGAAATCAAGAGGCGATTTATTTAATGATGAACGTTTTATATAAAATTTCTTATTTGATTATGATCATTTTTATTGTACACTTCTTTGAATGTTTCCATTTTTATAATAGTAGTTTAGGCTGATTAATTACTCTTCAGCATCGTGAAAGTTTTGATTATATGAAAGTATTTTCAAATTTGAAATGTTGTGCAGTTGACTTCATTTCAGTATTTTTTTCAAAAATTTCTTCAAATAATGCATTACAGACTTGTCAACTGCTTAGCTGTAAACGATCTCGAGTAATATTTTATTATTTGCGTTTAAAAATTTCAGTGTAGAATTTTTCAAAATTTCAATTCCCATATATAAAACTGTTGAATACGGAAAACCGCTTTTGTCTATAACGTGATGTGATAATTTTTTATTGAAAAAATGTTACTTGATTTTTTCAATATTATAGTTGATGATTTTTTATGACGTTGGCTTCAGAGAATGCTTCGTAAATTATATTTTGTAAGTATTTTTGAAAATTTTCAATTATCGAAAGAATTGCATTTGTTCTATTTGGTACGTGAAACAGTATAATTTCAAAGTTTGCAATTCTTTCGGCTCTTCATTTTCTTAAAATTTTCCCAATGCATGTATTAATTTTTTTTTCGTTGATTATTTTTGAATTTTGAATTGCACAACGTATTTGAATAGGAAATAATGCCCATTTTTTAAATCATTTAGTTCCGCTTCTGAGCAAAAGACTTGAAAAGGTGAGCTTATACAGTGAATGTCATTTTCAATACAATAAATATGAAGTAAAAAATTGAAATTGTTCATTTTTTCCTCTCAGCATTATGAACAATCATTTACACGTTATTCATTTTGAAGCGTTTATTTGTGCACTAACTGTAATCAAGTCGACTGGGTTGTTTGCGTTTTCTAGAGCGTAACTTTATGCAAATTTTTTTTTCCAATCTGATAACTTTGCAGTTTCGTTTGGTGGTGTTTTCTTCTTTTACCACAAGACTGCAGTAATGATGGTTTGCTTGAATTTTGCTAGAGCGTAACTTTATGCAAATTTTTTTTCCATTCTGATAACGTTGCAGTTTCGTTCGGTGGTGTTTTTTTTTCTTTTACTACAAGACTGCAGTAATGATAGTTTGCTTGAATTTGATTGTTTTTTTTCTTTTCACGGATTTAAATATAAAGTGAAGTAAATATTTTATTTTTGTTTTAGCTGAAGAATATGCTTTTCCATTCAGACTGTCGAAGGCAATTAGCAAAGGCAACCCGCTTGATGGAATGGTTGAAGTAATGTGTTCAAGAATGTAAGATGGAAATTTGAACTTGAGATATTTAACCCTTTCTGATTTTCAATTTATATTAATTGTTTTGTAGCTTAATAATTTTCTAAACCCAATTTAATTTAGTCTAATTGGGCAAAAAACGATGATGAATATAAAAATGGAGGAAAAAGAATTTTGATACGTTTGAATGAATATTTGGAAAATTATCTTTCGTTCTAAGCTGTTGCTTGTGCATAAACCACTGCTATGGGAATTCTTTGCCAGAAAATGTGTAGTGAATTGTAAAATGAAAAGAAAAAACTGAAGGATCGAAAAAAAAGTGTACGCCAAAATTCCGGTGCAGCAGTTGTTATGCGAATAGTAGGTCGTACATTATGATGATGAGTTAAATGGATTATTTTCAGATATGCAACAGTGACAATTGTCATTGGAAGCCATTCCCAAGATTGTCTTCATATTGTATATATTTTTTTTTCTACACATCTATAAGATCTCCATGATCGGTAAGTGCAGGTTTTTGTGCACAATAAATTATTTTTAATTTTTACATTTTTAGATGATTTTTGTTTGATTATTAATGGAAAAGAGTTTTGTGCAACTTTTGAAAGAGATATCATCTTTTGCTGTTTGGAATGATTGGAGAAAGTATGAAGTGAGCAAAGAGAAATAAATAGTATTATTACTAATCATCTATATCAGACTGCCGCCGAGACAAATGGTATTTAAATTTGAAAGCTCATCAGGAGAAGAGCATTTGTTTGAAAATTGCCCTGATTTGTGGAAATCAATTTTTTGCATCCAATAAATGCGACGAACAAATAATGAGTGACCGTAATGTGTCAGTTTAATGATCCAAGCAGATCAGGATGCTGATTTTCAGCGTTTCAGTAAGTGCCGCCATCTCATCAACAACATTTTTATTGTTTTTCGCTTTTGTTTTTCCACTCAGCCATTTGCCGACCGCCACCATGGCCGTGTCCACTGTCAATTATATGCAGTACGACAGCTCTCCCGATGTTTGGAACTTCGACGATCAGGAAAAAGAATTAAGCGATGTGCAACTTATGGCGGTAAGATTTTTTTAATTTGCTACTTTATTAATTTTCACTTTTGTTGAACGAGGGCATTGCAACTGTAGGCAAACTAGTGATCAAAGGTTATTTATTTATTTACTTCTTTTTGCAATCGTAAGCTTCGACTTGCTCATCTCAACTGCATTGTCCAAATGACTTTTATTGCATTTTATCTTTTAATCTAAAAATGGCAAAATCAAATTAGTCCATCTTCAGAATTTCATACTTTTTTTTTGCTAGTTTTGTATTTTCAATTGTCTTTTTTTTCTAAATTCCCGGTATAAAAGTATTTCAAACGGTGATTTTATTGAAGAAAAACTAATTGAAAACTGAACGCAAACTTTATTTATTAATTATCAAAAATTGATTTTATTTTTCAATCAAAGTTGCTTTACAAATGAAAAAACAATAAGCTTTGATAAGTGAGGATAGTTTCCAAAATTGCAGGCAGCTTTTATATTTGATTTGAAATGATCTTTTTTCTCGATATTTGAAAATGCGCTACAGTAGACTGGGATTTGTTGAATGTGACGTTCGCTGTTTGCAAAATTGAACTTGCAGTATTTTTTTTTGTTCTTTGAAAAGACAGATAGTTTATTTAATTTTTGAATGCTTTGGCAATTTTGAAGAATCATTTTTGCCGTTTGGACGAAGTTCATTTTTAATTGCAAAATGTTGATCGATACAATTGGTTGGTCCTTTAGCCGCGTGAAATTTCATTAACAACAAGCGTTGACAATCAAAATTGCAAAATCATACTTTTTTTAAAAATAACAATTGTTTTGTATCATGTTTCATTGGTGTTCTTGTTTTCAATTATTCGAGCATGTGGTGAAGGAAATTTTCATTCATCGTGTCGATCATGAAGCATGTGCGTTGTTTTATACGGTGAATTAATTGTCAATTTTGGGTGAGAAATATGCAAAATTCTAGAAAAGCAATTATTTCTACTCAAGCATGATGTCAGGATCGTGTTTTGTTATCGGCATTTTTTCAGAGCACAGAATAATTTTTATAATAATTTTGAAAATTTTGTTCCATTCAATTGTGCAATGCAGACGTGGTTTGCTATTTTTATCTTTTTGGAAATTAATTAGTACGTCGATCCAATCGTGGTTTATCTTCTCTTCGTTGCCACCTTTTTCCTGCACTTTTACTGTTATCAAAAGAAACAATTTTAAAATCGAGTTAATTTTTCATTATTAAATTGAATAAAATTTCCATTATCTTCATTTCTAGAAAAACACGAGGTTGATCGAATGAAGCAGTAGCAAATTATTGCACTCTTTTTTACACTACAAGTAGACTAATAATTATAATAATTTGTTCGAATGGAAAATATTGTTTTATTGTGATATTTTTTTTTCAAAAAAATGAAAAATTACTTCAAAGTGCGTATCATTCTACGCTAATATGAAATTCGTGGAGCAAACAATTTAAAATTTGTTACATGCATTATGAACGACTTCTTGTCAGAAAATGTAGATTACTGTATTTCATGGATGTGTGAAATTTTATGATTATTTAAATTTAAAACTTTTTCATCAATCCTAAAAGCAGAAGTTTCATTTTAAATTTCAATGCTCTTTGAGTAGTAGTACTGTTTCGTATGCGTTCTCAATTTTCTTCAACATGCTGAACAAATATACGGTAATTAGCTTCTTTGTAATTTTCAAACGACTGTAAAGAAAAGTTCAATTAACATAGGAGAACTTCTATTTTTTTCTACTCTTGTAATTTGAAAACATCAAGATCTAATATTAGTGAGATTTAGATTATGATGTGGATATTTATTAAGATTAGTGATTTGAATTGAATGTTGACCAACAATTTTTGTGTGACCAATTCTAAGCTTTTTCACTAGTTGAAAGTTAGCTATTGAAAATCATCGATAGCAGTATTTATCTGGGAAGATGAAATTGGTAAAATGTTGCACTGTTTCAGGAAAAAATTGTCGTTCCAATCTACTGCTTTGCTATTTGCTTATTATTATTTTCTAATTTGAATTTTTCAAAATTTGAACAACAATAAATTTTCCATATTTTTGCTTATCAGTAATAATTGTCATGTGTAATTTGAACATTGTTTGAAAAGATGTGAAATTATTGAAATGTTTGAATTGCAAAAAAATTTTTTTCACACATTTTTTTCTCTAAAACGTTTAGCTATTATTGCTGTTGTTTTCGAATATAATTTATGATTTGACACATGTGCATACAATTTGACAATGCGCTTCCTGTTGCTCTTGGAAGAATTGTTGAGGAAAATGTCGAGTTGTTTGTCGTCTGGAAATCTTTGTAAATTTTTGAAAATTAAATTTGCATAGGAGGGGGAGAAAAGAAGGATTTATGAAAAAATAATTTTTTTCTTTTTCATCTACCAAATTTATCATCTGATTGTTATTTGATGGTGCGCATTTATTTTTCCAATCGCTATTGTGGTTGGTATGTGATTAAGTTTGATTTTTCACTTTTGTCGATCCGTCCAATTCCGTTCGCCATTTTAAAGTGTTGTTGTGATCGATAAATGCAAAAAATAAATAAATAAATAAATAAAACAATAAATAAACGAATAAAATCGATAGTCCACACGCACACACGTTTCATACATTTGATCGTCGTCATCAACTTTGGGCAGTATAATCAATCGGTTTTGACTTTTTCCATAAAGTGCTTCTTCTCGACTGCATTACAATTTCTTCGCCACGTGGCAGACTGACATTTGCAAAAACAGAAATTTCGCAAATTTCTGCTCACAAAGCATCGAATGTCACCACTGGCTTGCTCCTTTTTCCAAAAATGATTAAGCCAAATTGTCTGTTGTCAATCGTTTCAAAAGCTCTAATTGATCATTGCACAAACCGTCTTTGCAATTTATCACACAAATTTCACCATATTTTTTATTCATTTTTTAAAAATTAATTTATGAACATCACGTTGGTAAGATTTTTAAACTGTTTTATTTTTTCAATTTCTTCTGATTGGAGTCGAAGCTTTTTGTGGTTTTTTTTGCAAATTGCATTATTCTGTCTGCTTAAATGGGAAAGAAAAGCTTTGAAAAGCGTGTCTTGAATTTTTTATCGAAGCACAATAAGCTGCTACAAAAATTTGTTCAATGAATTTGAAAAAAAAGATATATTTTTCGTCTTCATTTTATATGCATAACATTAGAACATTTTTTGTTCCTTTTAATTTCAGATGTAGTTAATTTTTAATTTATGATTATGAAAATTTCTATATATATTAGTGTGTGTTGTTATTATGGAAGCTGTTGGAGCGTTGTCATTTGCCTATGTTAGTCATTTATCATTGAAAATCGGTTTTCAATATACCGCGCATGGAAGGCAAACATTTTTCCGCTCCTCTAATCTAATCTTATCTAGGCATGTGCATTGTTGTCAGATGTTCATTTTTGAATGCGTAGTTATTATATTTTGGTTGCGCCTTTTTGGCAATATTCTCTGTTGTTCCAGTGTTCTTCCATTCCTATTCATCATCCTATATCATTTAGCAGTTGTAGTTGAAGAAAGCTTTTCGCGACAGTTGTGTTGTATTGTTTCAAATTTTGAACAATTATTTCTCAACAAACAGATATTTTTATTCTCTTCTGAATAGCAAGGGTGAATAATTAATTTTATATTTAAAGAATATTAAAATAAAATTTAAATTCTGGAATAAATTCGGCTGCAGTGATGCAAGCAATATCATCAAGTTATATAGATGGATGGAACAGGTTCAGAGAATGATTCTAGTCGTGCGTGGTATATTATGAATTGAAATCTAAGCAAAAACTGCTAAATTTTATTTAAACTAAGCTGGAAGGTTTATTTTTCACTAGCAGTTATATTTCTTTTGCATGCAGCATCTGCTTATATAAAAAGCATATATATAAGATCATGTAACAGATTTTTGAACATCACCACCACTAACAACAATAGCAACAACAACAACACAAGTATGAAAGAACCAGCTAACGTCATTGAGAAAATCTTTTTTATTTTACTAAATTTTAGCCGTTCAGAGAGAGAGAGAGAGAGAGAGAGAAGAAATGCATTTTGTCCAACTTATTTATAATTTGGTAAACATGAGGCGAGCAGTCGACTAGGCTAGCTAGTTCTATCGCTTCAATGCGGCCTGAAATTGATTGGCAATGCTCAATTAACTATGCCTTTTCCTCATCCGGTCCGTATTAGAGGTATCACACAGAGAAGAAGCCAAAACATCATCTTCTCCGCTCTTACTGCTTCAACGGCCCAGTTCGAGGCATAAATTTGATCCAACTCAAAACTAGCGCTGGATAGTGCGAAAAAAGGGCATGAATGAAAAAAACCATTGCGCTTTGATTGCACCATCATTCAAGAATGATGAAGTAAGGCATTTTCCAAGTCATTCTCTCTCCATTGATGATGCTGATGAAGTTTAAGGATTTTTCACCTTATAAATTGGAATAATAATAATATTTTAATAATAATATTATTATTGTTCTTTTTGAATGTCACTGAGGTAATAGGATCAAGGTATCAAGGTGTGGTAATAGGATTTTTCTTTTTTTTATTAATTTCATAAACATTTTATCACATGTGTTGTACCACCGGCTAGCTTCAATATTTACAAAAGAAAAGTAGTCAATTTAACTGTAGCAGATTTCAAATTTGTTTCTATGAAGTCGCAAGTCACATAATTATATATGCATATTTTTGTAATTGTTTTGCAATTTCATCTTTATTGGTACATTGCTTTCACAGTTGGTTAAGAAAGAGAAAATTTTCAATTTATCCTGGATTAATGGGTAGGTCTTTCCAACTGTCGTCTGTATGTTCACTATTTCCAGTGGTGATGTCATCAAGCGGCATTTAACGTTTGCACATGCTGCGGATATTTGAAATTTTTTAATGAAAATTAAATATTTGATGTGAGTTTGTGTGTCATGTTTTTATCTGAAATTTTCTCCATTTGTCAACTTCAACACAACGTCAGTGGAGTTGAATTTTTTTCAAACGTTTAACTTGTAATTTATCGCTTACAAAAAAGTAAACGAAAAAAACAGAAATTACTATAGAAGAAAAGCCATTTGAAATTAGTAAGTTCATTAGATGTTTGTCTGTTTGTTTGTTTCTGTTTTTCTTTTTGTGGTTTCAAAAAAAGGCTATTGAAGAGGTGAACTGCTGTTCAGTAATTATTTATAATTAGCATTGCAGAAAAGTTGATGCTTTTCAGCGGTATTTGCTGTACGATTAAATGTGAGCACAGTTGAACATGAATCTCACATTTTTTAAATAAATGTTAACTGAATACAATAACGGCCGAATATTTTCATGATGGTCGTCGCATTTGCATTTTATCTCGGGGTCATTTGCTGCATATGGATTGTTACGTTATTTGTTTGTAGCTTGAAAGTAGACCTAGAAAACAAAGTTCATTTTGTATATTGATTGATTGATTGATTGATTGATTAAATCAGTGAATTGTTTAATTTTATATAGTTTTATTTTAGATTAGTATACTCTTAGAGAATTGTCGGAAAACTAGTCAAAAAGTCAAGTAGTAGTAAATATTTTGCTCGAGTGCTTGAATTGCAAAAGAAATCGTAGCAATTTTGAATAAAATAAGGTGTTAATGGCATTTTAAACTCATCTTCATCATCACTAAATCCACATGTGCATATGTATAAATATAGATTTTATGTCAGCCATGAATTGAGATGATATATTAAAAATGAAAATTTCCTTTTTAAACGATGTTTCAACATTGATCAATGGAACGTCATAGAATTGGCGTTGATTATTTTGTCCAGAATTCTTTCCACATAATAGTAAAAAGAAAAAGTTTTGAATTTAATAAAATCACAATACCACTGATAATAATAAGGCGATTAATTATATCTATGGGCATAGGAGAGCAGTGTTAAATTTCTTTTCCAAAAATTTTGTACTTTTAAAACTGAATGTTTTAAAATGTTATATAAAAATGTTTTCCTCGAAAATCTGAGAACATCACTTTGACAATTTTGATAAAAATGCGTGAAATATTTCTTCTTATTGTTTACTTTTATTCATTGCCTGCCGCGTCACGCTTCGACAACAGCTGCTTCAAATGCAAAAGCTGCTACCCTGGCTTCTTTGTTGTTGTAAAGCAGCAGAGGGGCAGAGAGGGGTAAATAGAGAAAGAGTGTGTGATATAGGGTAGGGAAGAGGCTTTTATATTGAAAAACAAAAATATTTTTATCCACAAGCAGTATTAGATTAATTTTTTCCCTTATTTATATATTTTTGTATTTTAAAAAGAGAAAACATTAGATGCATTGAATTTAGTGAGAATTGATTCAGTGAATCATTTTTTGTTGAGCAATTTCATTTCATTTGTGATAAATAACGTTGATTTTTTACCGCAAAAAGGTCCTTATAATAGATTTTCTGTCATTTTATTTAAGAAAAATTAAGCAAAAATAATAACTTTCTTTATTTATTATTTTTTCTACTTCAATTATATTTGAAGTTTATAGCTCGAAATTGATAAAAGTGAAAAAAAGATTTTTTGCAACCAACAATTACAACAACGTTTTCAGCTTGATAATGCTTATCATCACAATTCCGCGCCCCACAATACTAAGTAAAGCATCGAGCTGTGTGCTTGTGTGTGTGTGTATACCTGTAAATTGAAAGCTTTCATTTTTTTTTCTTCTGTACGGAAAATAGTGTAAATTTCCAACATCATGCGTCGAGATTTCAATGTTCAAGTGAGAGAAGAACTTTGTCATTGTTTCTAAATTTTACCCAAAGTAGTATTTTTTTTTCTCTTTTCCCCCCTCTTTTATTTTTTCCGTTTAATTGAATGAAATCATTCGAAATTATCAGCGTTGTAATGTTTTATTTTCATTTTTGTATAGAAGATTATTAATTTATTCATTTCGATTTAGTTGGACTGCATTCAATTCTTCTTTTTTCTAAGTTCAAGTTGCTAGCAATTTGTAGAAGATATTTTTACCAGAACATAAATTAATAATTTTCTAATTATTTCAATCAAAATTAATTTCAATTTTTTTATGGTTTATAAAATTCAGACAACTTATTTGAAAAGAAAAATGTGATTCCACCACGTTTTAGCGACGAATTTTATTGTCTGTTTTGCATTTTGCGATGTTTCAAAGTAGGAAGCGTTTCCACATCCTCATATAGCTGGCTAGAAATTTATAAAGCCATAAATTAATTTTTTTGAAACATGGAAAATATATGGCTTTCAGTTTTTTTAATCTGACATTTTTAGTACGATAAATATTTTATATTTCCTGAAAATTTGAACGTAATAATAATACAGTTTGATGGAAATAATAATTTTTATAACAAACAGTTAATGCTTTGACTGAAATGAATAATTGCGTATATTAATAAATATGATTGACTAATTTTGATAATTAACGAGAGTTGTATAGCAAGTAAATAGCTGGGAGAATTTATTTCACTATAATTTTGGTAAAGTTTATTTTTAAAAATTTTCCTTTTCTTTTTTATTCATAAATGTAGATTCATCTTTCACGTTCTCTTGACGTTATTGATTATTGCTGTCTATCATCATTATTTTATTACAAAAAGAAATTTTTTTTTGAAATAAATTCTAAGCTCAGTGCAATGAATCTCTGTTCAACTTATATCACACTTCATTGTTGAAATGGTAATGTGGTTGGAATAATCTTATTTGCATAAATTCATAATTGTAAAAGGTATTTATTTGTTCATTGTTGAAGCAAAACTCTTCAGTGACTTTGTGTTCAGTTTAATTTAATGACTTGATGTAAACAAATTCTACGTCTCGTTCAGAGCTTACACAGTATGGTTAAAATTTTGTAACCTTTTTGTGATTCAAAAGTTTATACGGTACATAATGTTGAAATAGTAATTTATAAATATCGCTGGAAGTATTTCTTTTTTTTATCTTAATAAGCAAGCGACAATTTTTCTTTTAAATTAATTTTAGGGGTTCCTTTTCCTTAGTTTAACAAATTATTAAATCCGTTGAAATTTTCAACTTTTATTATCCATGCGCATCATCTATAGCTGCTGCCGCTGTGGTATACAAATGTTTAGTGAAATAAAAAAACAAGTGAAATATTTATTATTAATATATTAAAATTATTATACTTTATTATTAAAAAAAATTTTTGAAGGACTTGTTTGCTAAAAAGAGCACAAAGATTTGGAATACAGTTGTTTTCTTTTATGCCAATAATTTGTACATTTTACCCTAGCATTCTTGAATTTATTCCATTTTTACAGATTTATATGATATTTGTATAATTCCAGTGGTTTTGGATTTTTTTCAAATTATCTTTTAAGTACTGTATTGCAATGCACTAATAATAAGTACTTTATTTTCTTTCTCTACAACTAGAAGGTGCAACTCAATTTTGAAGTAGATTATTGAAATTTAAATTTTCTATGCCTGATCACGTTATATACTTTTTTTTGGTTTTTTTTGAATGCATCACATCTGCAGCCGCTTCAGTCACCAAACTACACAGGCTTCCCTGTTTTCTAGTCTAGTTGACAGCTTCTCTGATCAATTATTTTCAGCATTAGTGGCAGCATTGACTCTGCTGCGTCATCATTCTTTGAAAATAATTAATCAATATTTAGCCTTTCTACTGCTCGGTTATTTTAAATCTCGTGTTATTTTTCTGCTTAGAAATTGCCATAATAATGATAATAATAATAATAATAATGATAATAATAATGCAGACATGGTTTTCACTTTTATTTGTATGTATATATAAATTATGAAATAAGGGAAAATGTAAAAATCAGTAATTGTGAAGCAAATTATGTCATCACAAATTATAGTTTATCGTTTATCAATTTCATGTTCATTGATCAAACGTATTTATTGATTAAGTAATACTTTTTCAAAGTTGAGCAGTTCTAATTGTCAATTTTATTATTCTTTCAAGACGTGAAATTAATGAAGAAATTCATTTTCTAATTTTTGCCAATTGAGAATAAAGCAAAAATAAAAGAGAACTGCATTTCATGCAAGAATAGATCCGTTTTTCCTTAATAATAATAATAATAATATATAAATCATAATAATATTATTATTGATGTTTCACATTTTATGAAAATGTATCAATTTGAAAAATTCATTTCATTTCATTTCACAATATGCGAATATTTCCTGTAGGAAGTACATTCTTGATACATTTGAAAGATATTTCTTATTTCTTTTGGAAAATATTCTTCTGCTGCAAATGAAGTAATTTGAAAACAAAAGAATCGTTAGAACAAAAAAGAGAGAAGAAACAATTTTTTTTTCCTTTCGAAATTTAAGAGCAAATCAAGGTTTTGGTGCATAAAACCTTTTCTCAATGCATTGCTGGAAGTATTCAATAATAATTTTGCCATTTCAGAATACATTGTAGATTGCAGTTCAGTTTAAAGAAATAAATGTCTGATTGTATTGAGTTGACAATAAAAATAAATGCTAAAATACCGGCAAAAAAAAAGTTAAGAATGACCATTTGAAATTGTTGATCAGAAATAATTATACCACGTGAAGTGATAATTGATCTATATTCAGTAGATTATTTGGGAAAGAATGTTGCCAAGAGAATGACTTTTTTTTAATTGCAGTCTAAATTGCAATGTACAATAAATAACATCAGAAGTAATGGAAAAGAAAAAAATGGAAAAAGAGTTTATTGTCTGATGTATTAAAATTAAACTTGATCAACTCTAAAATTGCCGTTCATTTACTGTAGTTTCCCGGCTATGTCTTAGTTGTGTTAACGGTAGCGTTTGCATCTATTAGTTCATTGGCTTAGTTTCCTACGGGTTGGCTGTGGTATTTGCTAATTGTGCGCAATGTCAGAAGAAGACGACTTCAGTGCTGAAGTGGAATACGTATCAGATAAGGTTTGCAATATTCAATCCTATCAGATCAGTGTTGTGAAATTTGTTCTTTTGTTATTCAGTCAACATCTTACATATACTTTTCCACTTTTCACATCTGGTGTCTTTTCATTATCAATTTCCATTTTCAAATCAGTGATTAATTTATATTTTCATATCGAAAATGGAACTTTTCAATTTTATGAAATTTGAATAAGACTTAATTTATGAAAAATATGTTGTTAGTTTATATGATTTTCATCAGAGGCGAGGCAATTGCACACAAACACACACAATATCCATGTTGACATTGCATTGCGTGTTCAACATGAATACACCACTGAATTTGCTCTTTTTCATAGCTGCTAGATTGATTTCTCCTATTATTGCCAGTTCATTGCTTCTGTTACGTATCTGTTTGATTTCCAAACAAATGAATTTTCTTCTTCATCAACATCTGATCAAAACTTTCATCTTACTCTGTACTACTTTACACTATTCTTGTTTTTTCTTCTTCTTCTCAAATAAAAATAAATAATTTTTCATTAATTTATTTCTATTTTCTCATTTTGCTCACTGCAAATATGTAAGAAAGCGAATCAATATGCAAATTAAACACTGTTGTTAATATGAATGATGAGGTTTTTATTCTCTTTGATATCAATTGCGATCAAAACCCTATTTGTTGATATTCTTGTTTAATTTGATGCATTCGAACAATTAATATTCCATGTCACTGTTCTACAGGGTAGTTCAATTTTAAATAATGATTGCATTCGAGTAAAATTTTTAATGTTCAACAGAAATCAAATTGTTAGCATATCAAATCTGAATATTGGTTGAAATTTTTCCTTGGAAATGCGTAGAATATTTTGCAATTGAACAAAGCGAATATAGTAGGACATTTGACGGAGAAGAAATTTCTTTTCGAAACTTTCCAGTACAATGTGGTTTAATTAGTGGGGGAAAAAAATAATTTTTTTCTTTTTAAATTAATAGCTTTTGAATGCAGCGTCCTTTTTGAGTCAAATGAAATAATTCAACGGTGAAATTGTTCTTCATCACCAAGGAGAAATGGAACTTTTGTGAAAGTTCTCACCTGTGTGAAAAGGTTCTTTGATGTGAAATTTCATTCTAAAAAAAGTCTCCTGAGAATTTTTCTCTTGAATATCTGCTCTTTGTTGGTATGAATAGCGTTGCAGGTTCTTATTTTTCATTCTTGATAAAAATTTCCATTTTTCGCACATTCTGCTTTTACTCGAAGGGAAAAAAGGCGCACGCTTTTCAAAAGTCAATAAATCATCTCCTTTGGTAGCCAAAAGTCAAAATTTGGCTCCTCAACTTGGTGTCCCGAGTTGGTTGATATTTTTCAAATTTATTATTTCCAAAATTGAATCCAATCCAATATTTGTGTAAGCTTTTATTATTGGAGATTTGAAAAAAGGATATTTTTCATTTTTGCAGCTGACTCTCAAAGCGGCAACAGCACCCATCAGTTGAATAGCAGGCAGAGTTTGGTGTGTAATGAAAAAATTTTCAAATTTTGTTTTCTACACCTCATCCCATGGATAATAATAATTCAATAATGCGCGCATACAGGCGTTTGGTTTTCATACGCCCCCTGTAGATTAAGCACAGTTGAAACAATTTATTAATCAATCTTAAGCACAAGTTGTTTGTCTGGATTTGCAATTTCCCTCTTATCATTATTCCAAATAATAATAATAATGGTGAAATTTATTCTTGATTTCACTTAAGAAAAAGAACAGCAGAAAAGAAAGTGATCCAATTTTGGATAAGTTATAATTGATCAAAATTATAAATTTGTGAAAGATCAGTTTTTGATTTAAATTTGAATTCAGTGCAAAAGCAAATAATATTATTATTATTTGCATTATAGCGAGATATTTTTAACTTTTAATAATCACATGTAATCTTGTTTTTTTCATAAGTGTAGAGCTGATATTGTTATTGGAAGGAAATTTTGATGTGCAGTCGATTTCATTTCAAATTATAATGAAATGAAATTTTTTAATTTGTATTTTATGCAAATTTGCGTGTTTTCGATCGATCGATCGATCGATAAATAAAATTATCGACATGATTTATTAAAGAGTGTTGAATGGAAAATTTGCTAATTATTTAAAAACATTTCTTCAACCTAGGAAACAAAATTATTACTTATTAATTTTATTTTTGAAATTGAAAATTTCCTTGTTTTTCTGCAAAATGCAACTGCGAAAATGTCAGTTGGAAAATGTTTTAAAAATCTAAAATTTCATGTTTTCTGAAATTTTCATGTATAAAAATTATTGCAGCGTTTCACATTATCATGTCAACTGCTACTTATAGTTGGTATTAATTTCCCTCTTCCTTCTTTTTCTTCTTCATTTGAATTTCAAATCGACCACGGCAATGTCCGATAAACTTACTTTGCTTTTTCTTCAGCTTTTAATAATTCTCTTATTATGCATATATATTTTTTATCCTTTCAATTTTCACACTCAATTAATAACAGCAACACCAACAACCTATTCCTTGTGTCTACTGCACCAGTAGTGTACTATATTGCGCATTGCCACACTTGTTATATGAGCTTAATTTTTGCAGAAATATTTAATATGATTGAACTTATTTTCTTTCATAATTGATGACATTTTTACTACTTTTTAAGCAGCATGATGCTGTTTTTGTATGTCAAATAATTTGAAATTTGTCATCAATTACGAAATTGCTTTTTTTCCTTATTCATCAATTAGAAATATGAATTTTTGATTCTGTTGCTTCAATTATTTTTATATGGATATCATTAAATGGACAGCTTGTCGATTACTGACATTGATCTAGTAATTATGGCAAGTTGAAAATGTTCCATTTCAAAAATTGAATGCGTCATAATATTTGGTCATTTTTGACGAAACAGATATTCAGTTCGTTGCACTTTGAAGTGGTATTGTTTTTCTGATTGGAAAAGTTGCATGCGCTTCATCATCATCATCATCAAGAGAAACTGTGCGCATCAGCTTGTATGCGATTCATTTTTCTGTGGAAAAAATATGCTTTTCTGCTTCACTTGCACAAGGTTTTTGTATAAATTATTTCGCATATCCGTAATTTTTTTTGAAAAGAATTATTTATATTCTGCTGAATATTCAATATTTTGCTGTTGTTCTGATTTGAAATTTGAACTTTTATTCTAAAGGCAAGAAAACCAATAAACTTGTGAAATTGATATTTTTTTGAAATACGGAACTTTTTTTAAATTTTACTTTATCGAATAATACATTCAACTTTATTTGTTGATTCTTGTAAAAAATTGTGGGAGCATTTTCCACTTGGAACAATGCAAAAATACATCAGTTGCTGTGCAGTTAGTTTTTTTGACATTCATATTTTCTTAATGTGAATAATTTTTAATTTTTATTTTTTCAGGAGTTGATGACTGGTGATGCTCCTCAGAGAAATTGGTGGGGAATTGGAATTGCCCTGCTAGTCATCTTGACAATAACGGCCATCATTTCAGTTACAATTGTTCTATTAGCTCCGAGTAAGTTTTCATTTTATTTATTCATTTATTTACTTATTTATTTCAGACTTTGCATTTTACGTTTCATCATCAAAATAATAATGATAAAATATTATTATTATTTATTTAGTCTTGAGAATAAGTAGTAAATAAAAAAATTAAATATTAAGAGATGTTGATTAAGGTTTCTTCTGATATTTATTGCATTGTATAAATGAAAAACTGCTGTTCATTTCAGTCGATCATTTGATGATGATCACTCTTTTGTTTTAAGATTCTGACAAGAACAACGATAACGTCACTCCACTCACAATTGAAGATATTGTTCATCCAAAAGCAAATGAAGTAAATCCTGGCATTATATGGTTATCAGGTATATTTTATCTTGTTAATATATTATTTCAATACTTTTAATTGTTGTGATAATTAATTTTTAGTCGATACTTTTGCTTATAAAGATGCAAAATGCAATATATGGTTGGTGAGCATTTATAATCATCAAATCAATCGAACGTTGTTAATTGACGATCGATCTTGTGTATGTTATTGTTGTTTTTTTTTGAATATATATCATATCATATAATCTAATTAACAATAGAGAAATAATATTTTAGCAAAATCGTCATATCGTTTCATACAAACCTTCTGCAACTGCCCAATACATTGCATTTTCCTATGAAACTCGTCAGGTATGAAAACGATTAGCACGATTCATGTTATCGACAGTTTTTTTAATATACATTTTTAATCTTTTTTTTTATTAAAATCTTCACACTTTAAGATTATTTAAGTTCTAGCTTCATCAGTATATTTTTGGTACCTCAATCGATAGACATATCTGATGAAGGCTTTATTTCATTTTTAAAATATTATTTGTTAGCAACAATTTGAACTTGAAAATTGTAAAAATCTTTAGTTATTTTATTAACAGTAATTTTCAAAAATATCATTATTTTGTTTCTTTATACTGTTTTTTTTCTTTATGTTTACAAATGTCAAGACATCATGATATAATGTTAAAATTTTTTATTCAAATTTAAATTTATTAAATAATTATAAAGAACATGTTTTGTACAACATTTTTGTGTACTCTTATTTTACGCTTTACAAATGAAGTAACAGTCCTGTTGTGAACAACAGCATTGCAAGTTTGTTTGAAATGGTGATTTTAACCATTTTGAATGATGATTCATTCATTGCAGCGCAGTGCAAGTCTAAAAGTATCTTTTCAGATATATAGACACTCAGAAACTTCATTATATAACATTACCCGCGTGCCGATCTTTTATGATAATTAGTAAGTGTATTTTTTTTATTTTGTAGTTTGTAAGGCAACGTTGGTCAACTTTAGTGAAAGTGAGAGTTCTCAACAGTCAGTAAGTGTGGTTGTTCAACGAATGCATGTAGATGGTTTACTTGTTAATTGTTGATCAGCTTGTTTTCATATTCAAATTTTAAATCTGGGCTTGTTATTTACTATTTTCACTTGGAAAATTGTATGACCTTTGAGAATGACAAATATATTCAAGTGAGCAGTGTTATTAATTATTAACGTGAATGTGGACTGTTGAATGAATGGAATGTTTGTGTATTAGAATGCCAGTGTTGTTTATTACTTATCTTTTTTGTAATTTATTCATAAAAGCCTTATAAATTTAAGTTTTGATTATCCAGTTGGTCCAAGCAAAACTGGTGACGAATTTATTCAATTATTTCTATGGAATTCGCAAGAATTATCAAACGAATTGGTAAAAAGCAGAATAAAAAAACATTTTTGTAAAATCATGTGCTACTTTTAGGTGTATGTTTATCAAAATAATATCTATTATCAAGCAAATGTAACCGCTCCATCTGAACAAATCACATTCAGCGGTGTTGAAAATAAAATATCAAATGGCATTGCGGATTGGCTTTACGAAGGTTTTGTTATATATATATATATTTTTTTTTTGGTCTTTGTTTTTGGTTTTCGTATTTTCACAGAAAATTGTTCTTAAATTTGAATATTTTTAGAAGAAATTTTCGGCACACACAAAGCAGTATGGTGGTCTCCATCGGGTAACTATCTTGCATTTGTCGTTTTCAACGATACCCAAGTGTCAAACATCACAATGAGCTATTACTCTGATGAACCTTACCCGACGAATGTGAACATTCCTTATCCGAAAGTTGGTGCATCTTTGCCTGAAGCTAAAGTTCATGTTTGGAACAAAAAGACTAAGCAGACCATCACATTTGCCCCTCCTGATGAAGTACAACGTTTGAAGTAGTGTTAATTTGCATTTGCATGCTCGCTGTGCGCATTTGCGCATATATTTTTTTTTCTATCCTCTTCAGGGAAAATTACGTTTATCATGTTTCGTGGCTTAAAGGCGGTTTTTCTGAATTTTCCAATGAAGATACGCTATTAGTTGTGTGGTCAAACCGTGTTCAAAATTCAGTTTTCATTTCGCTTTGCAAACTTTCCAGTGAACAGTGCATTCTGGTAATGGAAAGCTTGCATTTTGAATTCACATTTTCATTCCCTGTTATTTGCAGAATTATAATCAAAATTTTACAAACTTTTGGGCAGAGCCGTTGAATTTTGCTGTCCGTTTTGCCGACGAGCAGAATTATTTTGTCATTTTGCCCAAATCGGTTGAAGACGAATCAGAAAAGCAGCACTATTGGTATTCGCACATTGCCAAGATCAACGTTCCTGTATTCGTTTTTATGCTGATTAATTATATTCTGCTTTTGCACGCTTCTTCTGTTCTAGCAAAGCGGTCAAAATGGCAAAGCGGTTTTCCTGACCGACGGACCCTGGGAAGTGATCGAGATCGTCGGCTATTCTGAAAAAGACAAAGAATTGTAATGAGCAACTTTATTCTCGCATTCATTTTTTATTCATACGAATCCAATTTTATGATGGCAGATTTTTCTTGGCTGCTTTGCCTTTACCCCGTCAGAGACATCTATACAGGTAGCGAGCAGTTTTTCAGTTGCTTTTTTTAAAAATTTATTTCAATTTTCATTAAATGACCACCTCTTCAATATGTACTCTTATTGTATAACAAATCATTTATTTATCAACCGTATTTTGCTGTTATTTTAATTTTTTTCCTACAATTATGATGAAATTAATTGTGTTGAATTTACATTTTAGTGTAAGCATTTTTGAGACGACAACATCTCCAAAATGTTGGACGTGTAACATGACCAAAGATGGTTGTTCCTACGTGGATGTTCATTTTGCACCAAAAGGAGATCATTATATTCTTTATTGTCAAGGTCCTGAAACTCCAACAGTTCATTTAAAATCACTGCATTCTGCTGAATTTTGTAAGTAAAATCAAATATGATAATAATCGTTTTGTTTTCTTTATTTTTTTAAAAAAATTTTCTGTTTTTTTAGCTTATGAAATTGAAAACAATACAGCGTTGAGGCAATTTTACTCCACAAAATTGTTTCCTGTCGTGTCGTACAAAGAAATACAGTTGCCCAATCAGCAAAGTATATCATTTTCATATTTTTTGGATATACGTATTTTTTTTATTTTTTTTTCTTTTAGAAGCACTGTTGAAAATTCTCTACCCACCAGGATTTGAGGAGAATGCGAATAAGGAATTTTATCCTGCAGTTTTGCGAGTGTATATATACATATTTTTTTTCTTGTTTTCCTTTGCAGCTTCAGTTGAAGATTTTTGAAAATACTTTTTGAAGATACGCCGGTCCGAATTCTCAGCAAGTTGTTGAAAAGTGGAGCGTGTCGTTTGATACGTATTTGGCCAGTGCGCAGAAATATATTGTTCTGTACATCGATGCCCGCGGTTCTGCTTACCGAGGCTCCAAATATACGGCTCCCCTTTACAAAAATATAGGCCAACTGGAAATTGAAGATCAAATTGACGCATTCAAGTAATCATTAGCAGTGCAATTTTTTATTCATCTTTTTTTTTGCTTCCTTTACATAAAATACTTTCTTATATATTTCAATTTTTAGAGCTTTTTGCTCTCAATATGGTCAAGTTGATTTACAACGAACTGCTGTTTGGGGTTGGGTATGTGTGTTTACATGTCTATTTGAAACATTTGCAATAAGCATATGAGAATCGCTTAAAGCACACACAATT
This sequence comes from Trichinella spiralis, assembly GCF_000181795.1. NCBI lineage: Eukaryota > Metazoa > Nematoda > Enoplea > Trichinellida > Trichinellidae > Trichinella > Trichinella spiralis. The sequence goes on from NW_003526948.1 coordinate 2,887,384, forward strand.
CACAGTTTTGAGGTAATTTTTTGTTTCTAGTCATACGGTGGATTTGCCGCTGCTCGAATTGTACAAATGGATGAATTTCAAATATTTAAGTGCGCCTCTTCAGTTGCTCCTGTAACTGATTTTAGATTTTATGGTAAAGTTTCAAAATTTTTTGAATTATCGTAAAATGCCAACTTTATTACATTTGCTTTTCAGATGCCGCTTATACTGAAAGATATCTTGGTTTGTACGAAGATAATGTTGTCAGCTATGAGAAGACAAATCTGATGAAAAATGTGACGGCTTTTAAATTGGGAAAATATCTTTTAATTCATGGCAGTTTTGATGGTGAGTTTCACAATTAGTTAGATAAATTATCAGATTTTATTTCGATGATTTTTTGTTTCAGATAATGTTCATTATCAAAATACAGCCGCATTTATTAGTGCACTGACTGCGAACAATGTAAACTTTCAACTAATGGTATGTGAAATTGTTTGTTGGCTTATCGAAAGCATTTAATGTCTGCTTGTTGGTTTAGGTTTATACAAATGAAAACCATTCAATTGGAAATCGCCGAATGCACTTGAACACTTTGTTGGACCGTTTCTTCAAAAGTTGCTTTGCGTAAGAGGTTGAAGATTTTAAAGCATGGGATAAAATGTTTAAAATTATTTAACTATAATTTAAACATTAACTTTTGCCCTGTTAAGTTTTGCTCTGTAAAACTGTATACTATGACGATGTTATTCAAAATTGCACTCGTACATTTCTTTTTTGAAACGCCGTTTTTTATACGGGTTGGATTTCTCTGTGGCTAGTACTTTTTTGCATATACCTGAATGCGCATTTTACTTTTAGCACTATACAAACAAACATTTATTGAAAGTTATTTTTCACTTGTTTAACATTATGCCATTTTAGCTGTATTATATATATATATATATATATACAATTAATTATTCGACTTTTTTGTCTGTAGATTTCCATTTGATATGTCGTAAATTTTTACCCGTTGATTTGGTAGAAATGCTATTGAACAGACTGGTTTCTATAATAAAAGAAATCTCACTTAGTTTGAACTGCGCCAACTGTTTACAGTATGTAAGTACAACTTGAATATCATTAATTTACATGACGTATTTGGTTTTTTCTTTTTCAACGTTGAAAAGATTTTTCATCGGGTTTTTCTATATTTTGAAAATTACTCATTTGAAAAGGTTTTTCTAATTTTGCACGAATTTTGAAATTGCTAACGTGAACGAAAAATAATGATGCAATTATGAGTCTTTTTTCAGAAGCTTTTCCACGTATAAAATATAACCAGAATTTAATGTTAACATTCTTCTTTTTAATGACAAAACATTTTTTCCTGTACATTGACATTGTAGTATAGTTGTTTCGGAAATGAAAGCTTTCATATCTTCATTACACTTTTGGCATGAGGTGAGCTGTTCAAAAAGAGTAGTAACAACAGTTGCATTCCATTTGCATTGCAAAGTGGCACTCTTTTGAAATGTTTCTAGAATTTCAATGCTTTTGTTTTTGTCGAAAAATTTTTCCATTAGCAATTCTATTTCAAAATTGAAATGGTTTGGTTATTTCCATCAACAGCTGCCATAATACTGTGAAAGTTAGGTGGTTAGTAGAAAACGAAATTGAATTCAAAACTGCAGTGGTGTTGTACTTGATGTTCATTCATCTGATGCACTGAAACATAGTAGGGTGGAATTCTGAATTCATCGCAGGTCAAATATAATGATAATCTAGTGTTTGTAAATTGTTTTCATAAAAAGTATTTTTAAATAATTAAGTTTAATGTGAAAAAATTTGTTTAATTCCACTGGTTCTTTTTTACTTCATTTCATCGCGACTAAGCAAACAACTTGTTCTGATGATAGATAATGTACTTGCTGTTGTTGCTTTTGATGTTATATAAAATAATTTCATGTTTGACACTCAGAAATAAGTTTGAACATGGATGTCCAGAAGTGTTTCTTTAGTGTTTCTCTATCCATTTATCACCAATCAATTTACGAGTGGTGTCGCAAAAGTTGACAGTTTTCTAACGTATTGCGGCTTTATCAAAAGTTTGCGCAACTTGCCTGCCTGCTTTTATTAGAAATTTAGCAAGACTTTTACTGCTGCAAACAGTGGTAAACAAACAAGCGGTCTCTTTGGAAGCGTTTCGGTCTATTTGTAAAAATATGTTGTGTCACTGGTGAGACTGTATTATTAAATAAACAAAACAAAGGACAAATGAGCGGAGCTATTTATTAGAAATTTGAGATAAATGTGTGCTGCACCGGGTTAGTTAGTCTATATATTATACTGCTGGGTTCCGTCTAGCGGCTATATTATTATACCGAGGAAAAAAGCTTTTTTATATATTTCGAGAAAACGTTTTGAAAAAATTTGCAAACCATTCTTCATTCATTCATCGTGTCAAGTGGAAGATCCTCTATTTATAATTTCGCTTACTACTACACTTTGGAAAAAAAACAGTAGAAAAAAGCGTTGACCACCGTTTGGAAAGTGGAATAATTTTCATTAAGCGCAAAAGTGTACATACAGATAGATGATACTGAGAAATGGTAATTTTGAACCGAAACACCGGATAGATATTCTAATTTATCAGACCACATCGACGATGTATCTTTCAATGCTCTTGGTGAGCAGCGTGGCCGATTCGACGTGTTTCGCCGCTTTCAAGGCACAAATCAAAGACTGTACTCGAATTGAACTGTCTTTGCGCATCCAGTTGAAAAGCTCTTCAACCGGACTGTAGCCGTTGGTGAAGGCCAACTGCCGAAGACGATCAATCTCATCGTTACTGTAGCCTAGAAGAACGGTCATAAATTTTCATATAAATGCAATATATATATATGTATATATATTAACTTCAATTTACAAGGAAAAACTCCTTTCACAAAAGTGAAACTTCAAGTCAAGCAATAATAATAAATAACCCCAAGGTTAACCTATCAACCACAAGAAACAGGAATGAAAATTAACTCTTCCCATCAGTTGGTTTTAAGGATTTAGCAAATTTGCTTTTTTACAACAAGTACGTTATGATCTTAAAAAAATAATGCTTTTTGAATGTACTGGGAATTTTTTAAAATATATGTATATATATATATACCAAGAGTAGCAGCTATAGTCGTCCATCCTTGCTTGCTTGCTTCTGTTTCACAAGCTAATTTCTGCAACTGATCAAGCAACCAACCAGGCAACTGGGAAACTGGTGTGTCGTATGTGACTAAAGAAAATGTTCAGTCTGTTGAAAAAAGCCTGAAAACGAGTCGAAATGGGGCTCACTTACTTATTAAAGGCACCACTTCTTTATGATTCGCAATGTTGTATTGAATAATTTCATTGGCAATGATCCCAGATGGACAACTTTTACCATTGCTGGGATATTTAACAGAGGACAAATCTTCCATTTTTGGTGTATAATGGTACAACTTGTTTGGCCAAGATTTGATTCGAAAATGTTTGATCACCACGTAAGTGATCAGGAAACCCAAAAACAGTCCGAACAGTACACAATAAATCAGGATCAAATTTTGATCAGAGTCCTCAGATGCAAACTCAGCTTCGACAAATGACGAGTTGTCTAAAAAGATAGAAAATTAAATACGAAATTCATTTATTTATTCATTGGACTCTATCTTTTTTTTTATTCGTTTTTTTACCTGAGCACCGGGTATCCTGAACAGCTGAACAAGGTTCTTCGAGTATTGCAGTTTTACGACACACCGAACAAGGCAAACAAGCAAAGGCCAAATTTGAGGTAGACATGAACGTATTTACTGGACACGGCCTGCACAGGGTATCCCCGTTGGACGTGCACGGCTTGGCCACCATCTCGCCGGGACGACATCGGCTGCACGGCAAGCACATATTCATGTCCGGCTGATAATAATACCCTTCGATACACTCGCATTTTGTATTGTGCGTAGCGTTGCATCGGTGCAACGGATAAGAGTTGCTTGGACAGTGTGAACACGGCCTACAGACATCCTCGTGACTGGAAACAGGCGAATACATCACTCCATCCAAACAGGGCGAACAAACGGTGCCGTTGTGCTCTGTGCATGGCAAAGCGACGCCAAAACCTGGTTCACATCGTTTGCAACAGCTGCCGGTACTTGCATCATACGTGAAATTCTCGGCGCACTGTTGTTTGACAAGCATTGCTGCTGTAGCCGCTTCTTCAAAAGGATGTGCCTGAATTATGAAAATTGATTTTTTCACAAGTGGATTTTTACAATCAATCAATCAATGCAATGCAATGCAATGCATAATTCAACTTCTCTCTCCCATTGCAAAAGTGATTTTCTTCTCACTATTCTCACTTTCCAGTAATTACGTACATAATTGCACAACGAAAACTACTACTACTACTACTGGAGTAGTAGTCTTAATTAAATTGAAGCAAATCAAATCAGTATAAATTCTAAAGATGATTAATATAAATAGTGATGGATGATTTGAAGGGGCTTTGGATAAATTTTGAAAAAAATAGAAGTTTTCTCAATGAAAATTACTCAAATGTAATAATAATAATAGCAATCAGTTCAGTTTTGAGAGACTTGTTTCGATTATATCAATAATTGTCAACTGCCGACACCGGTCCTTTGCGGGGATAAATATTTAATTCTTTCTCAACTATCGATAAAAATCCTTTACGAGTCGCTAAAAATTGACAGCACATATAAAATATGGACAAAATATTCCACTTTTTCTGACCCGGTACTATGCAAAATCAAAGCAATAAAAAGCATACAATTCATCCATGTTCTACTTTTGAAACACAAATGTTCTGTAAACCGGTAATAATAAACAAATGATTTTTAATTTTTCCAATTAATCCTCGACCATAAACTGCATTGCAAATTCTCTGCAGTGCAGGAAATAATGTTTTTTTAGCAAGCTAATTTTTCCTTTTCAATTTGTATTATTATTATTAATACACTTTTGAGAAGAGGCTGAGATTTTTTTTATTATTTTAAACTGCTCAACAAAAAGCAAGCAACACTTATTATTATCATCAGGCAAGTAAGTGCCAGCCAGCGTCGTCTGCTACCTCAGCACTTGCCATATTGGGTCGATTTATTTATGCTGGGCATTAAGGCAAAAATGAATAGCTATCAGTTGGCAGCCGAATGCGACGACATACAATTACAGCAGCCAGCTTTGGCAATTCTTTTGATCTAGCCGACTAGCAGCTGCCACACAGCCTGGCGGAAATGACGACAATTGTTCAAATGGATTAGTATTTTTATTTCTACCAGGCTGGAGGAAAATTACACTTCATCTTTAAAAATAATAATGATGAAGATAATAAAAAAATAGAAGAAAAAGAAAGATGCAGGAGAGGAAGAGGAAAATTTCAAGGCAGCTAGTCTTGTGCGTGTTCGCTGAGAACTTTTTTTTTGCATGTTTTTCCAATTTGCATTTTTATCTCTCTCAAAGCAGCACATACATGTAATTAATAATGATAATAATAATAATGTCGGCAAAAGGATTTGGGTAAAGTTTAGCTCATCATCTTTTACAGTACCAAGCAGGGTAGTAGTGGTAGTGGTAGTGGTGGTATAGTTTTAATGTTCAAAGAGAAGCCGCTTCTGCATCGATCAGACAAGGTCAACAAGTGTCCAGGTCGCTTTCGGCTATCACAGCTGGTGTCTTTATAGTATTCTATTTTTTTCCCCTCTTTTACATTGCAAACTAACCCGGACCGGTGCAATGCGATGGCAATTACATCGTAAATCAGTCGGCAGCGATTGATAATATACAGTATTGCCTGCCCTGTCATTGCCATCATTGACCATCTCATACGAACAGCACGGCACAATTTATATAGGTTTTTTTATATTCAAAAAAGCAAACACTGAATATTATTTTGTAGTAGGAAATTAGCACGATTATTTTTTGAAAGATTTTTAAAAAATTATTATTATTATTCATTTTGCATTGTATATGGAAGTTTTGTAAAATTTTATTATTATTTTGGAAACAGAAAAGCTTCTCATCACTTTTGGCCAAGCACCAGGTTGGATGATGAATGAATAAATGGGACGGATGATCAAGATTTTAACGATGCTCTTGAACAGATCATAAGAGAAACAAACAACGCAACTGTTCAAAATTTGAGAGAGATAAGATAAGATAAGATATTTTTCTTCAAATCATCCTTCATCATAAAATAAATCTACAAGGAAGTTTTGAAGCACTGGCATGTGGGAAAAGCTGACCTTGCTGTGTATATTTTATTACATTTGCACCAACCTATTTTCACCAAATAACCTACACATTGCAAAAATAGCCCATTTATCAGTAAAGCAAAATAAATAGATAAAAAACAACAAATAGTTGTGAAAGCAACTTTTTTTTACAAAAACCTTCCCGCTAAGAAGAGAAATATACACGTTTAACCAACAGAGAGACAGGCAGGCAGATGGATAACTTCATTTTCATTAGTCAAAATTGCATACCTGTATGAATTGTTGAGTATTTTTGAAAAGTAAATTTTACGTAAATAATATCTATATACTCGATCACAATCGAAAAGGAGCAATTTAATTTTTGAAACAAATTGAAATTCATTTCAGCATTGCAAAGTAAGCAGCACAGCAGTAGAAACGTGGCATCAAAAAGATGTTTTTGTTGCGATATTTACTTACTCATTTACATATATTGAAAAGAAAGCTGTTGTAGCAAAAGTATAAAAGCTTTGCAGTGGAAAGTTTTAAATTTTCAATATTTGTTGCATTGCATAATGTTGCCAAACAGCATTGCTTTTACAACAATAACTGCTTGAATGCTCGCTACAATTGAAGTGTCTGTTGTCAAGGTAGATTTCAGAGCTTAATAATTTTTTGCTATTCTTCTTCTTCTTTGTTGCAAACCTCTTGCATGTAACTGTATTTATATATATATATATAGATATAGATATAGATATAGATATATATGGTCGTTTGTCAAATTAAGTAAAATTATCCATCACCAACAAATGAGCAGTTTATCATAGATACTTCTGAGAAATTTTCATCTGTTCAAAATAATGTACTTGTGGTGACAATTGTTTCACATTTTCAAAGTCATCCCTGCCAACTTTGGGCCATCATCATCTATTTTAATAATTTGTAAATTTCGCAGCTGCTAAAAGTCAAAACTTTTGTCCAATTATCGTTATTGATAACGAAGCTTGAAAATTGTGGCTCTTTCAAAATAGCTAGCTAGCTATTTTGAAAGAGAAATGCAACAGCAAAATTGTTGTTCCTTTTGTCATGTCAAATCAAACTCAAGCTACCAAATAATAACTTTGAATCAAAGCATACTATGATATGGAAATTCAAAATTTCCAAAGTATTTACTCTTTTTTGTTTATAAGTTTACAATATTTTTCAAAATATAAAAACACACGGTTTTGTCTGACCATTGGTTAAAGACAACACGAATGACCTAGATCAGATTGCTTAGATTAGAAGAAGCCATAAAGCAATTGAATCTCCCATTTGATACTGAGATCATTCTTCACTCATTGCTTAATATCTGCAGTGAAATAGATTTAAATATTACACAAAAAGCAATTGTCGTCTGTTTTGTTCTTCCTCTTGTTTTTCCTTGTAATGAATGACTCATTAGTTGACTGTTAATTATAGTGGAACAACAAAAAAGCCTAAAACTAAACATCAGTTTGGCAGTGCCAGTCAGAAAGAAAAAACATTCCATGCTTAAACACATGAAGAAGAAGAAGCATAGAGCGGAGCTCTTTCTTCTCTCTCTCTCTCTCTCTCTCTCTCCACTGCCAGGTTTTATACACATCTGATAACATGGATTTAAGGTTTTTTCCTTCTAAACTATCGTGTTCTTATTCTATTTTTTTTAACATTAAAAGTTTTAATGTTTCTATAATAATAAAAAAGTGGATAATGAAAAAGTATTTCTTTTATAAAAAGAAGAGAGAAAAAACGAACAATTTATTCTTCCATGACAAAACCTCAGAATCAATAGTTTTTTGCTAATATTACTTGAAGTTGCTGAAGAAAAAATTTATATGATAAAATTTTACGTTTGCATTTTGTTTGATGAAAAAAAAATCAAATGTCCTGTGCAGAACGAGACAGTTTAGTTTGGTAATTTCAATATTGGACGATAAGGCTAGGCTAGAAGTGAAGAATTAAATTTACACGGCTATTGCAACAGCAGTAGCAGTTAGTTATAGCAGCAGCAGCGGCAGCAGCAGCAGCAGCAATTGAAAATGAAAAATAGCATTTTTCAATAAGGACGCTTAAATTCCTGTCTTTGAATTCGATTTTCCGTTTACATGGTGAAGAAGAAGAAGTAACAACAAAATGCAAAAGTTCCAACTTGACGACCAGCAACAATTGATTTTATTCATTTTCACTTATTTCATTATACAATAGTTTATTAATTATTCAAAAATAATTTATTGTAGCAGAATTATGGAAATGGGAATTTTGAAAACCTTGCAACAGCAACAGCAGCAGCAGCAATGTTGCGCTTTCATTTATCATAACATCACAAATGATAAAATGCTAGTTGGTTAGTATATTTCAATTCTTGTTTGCTTACTTGGATAAAATTTCTGTATTTCAACTGTGTTATTGTAAAGAAAAATGACATAAGCAAGTTTAAATTTTCAATTATTTCCAACTGAGCTAATTGACAAAATTGTCGATTGCAAGAACCGACTATATTCGTCGAGTATCATTAAAGCGGATTAAATAGAGGATATTTCTTTAAAAAGTGTTGTTGAAGAAGAAATTTGCATTCTTTTTTCTTTAATATATATATGTGTGTGTGTGTGTTATTATTTAAATATACTTACTTGCAATTGTTGAAACAGACTGACAAGAGTCAAGATCACTGTGTACCGGGTGAAGAGAGGCATACTTGTACGTAGGAATTGGAATATTTGTAGAGTCTGATTGGTTTTTGCTTTTTCACTTCTCCTTTTGGTTGGTTGGTTGGGTTGTGGAGTATGGGGAATGGAAAGTTAGAAAACAACAAATGACGATTGAAGAAAGAGAAAAGTGACCCTCTGAAGTCGGATGAGACAGAACTCAGAGACGCTGCCTCTGTAGCTGATCAACGCAAATTAGACCCCTGCGCAGGACCAGCAGCATTGCTGTATGCAGGCAGAGAAATAGCGCCATCAGCAATAAAAATTGTCGCTCGAATGGGTTTCTGCGGAGCCATAAAGAAGGTCATAAACAAAAGCGGACGACCAGTTGAAAAAAGAAGCGGCGCAACGGGCGCCGCGTAGCTGCACTCTGATTGGCCACTGACGCAGGGCAGGGGCAGTTAACGTTGACCGAAGCGCGCGGCTTGGTTGACCAGTTAGCGGCCAATTTTTATGTCTTCTTCGGGAAGCCGATAAATTTTTATCTTCCACATAAATCAGCCAAAAAGCGAACAACGACCGGACGCATTTCTTGGCTGCAATAAGTACAGAGGACGGCACCGCTCTTAGCCGGCAGCTTTTGATCATGCTGAAGCAAAAATTATTGTTATTATTCTCTTTTCCAATGCGCACATTCCATCATCATCATCAACAACACCATAATGCTAATCAACGGCTAACTCATCTTCTTTCTATCTCTGTATACTATCCTCCCATATTCCTTTCGTTATATGATGTTTTTGAAAATGTTTTACTTATGAAATAACCTTCATTTCAACATAAATATACTTTGGAAAAATAATTCTTCAATAATGAAATTTACATTTTAATAAGTGCAAAAAATTGTTGTTTTATGTAATATTTATAAACAATATCGTCATTTAATTAATTTTTTGAATTGCGGTAAATTTCCAATTGAAAAGATTGATTTTCATCAAAATGCATCCCTGTACAGTATGTATATGAATGATGCACGTTAGTAAATTGAACAGTTTTTGGAAATTGTTTCAAATTCAAATCACTTATAATATTTTACGTAGAACAAATGATAAATAAAGTTAGACCTTAAAAATTGCAGATGTGTTTAACATTTTCAAATGAATATTCCCATTTTTTTGAACAACAAATATGAATTATAATTGAATTTTTTTTCTTTGTGCAATTTTGCTTTTCAATTGCTGACGATGTTTATTATTTCGAGCAGAGATTTCTAACATTTTCAAATTCAATTCTGCATTTTATCTGCTGGAAAAATACATCAAAAGATGCCGCTTGTTTGCAAGAAGCAGCAAATGGTGCTGAAATTACACTAATAAAATAAAAACAAAGCGTTTAAAATTTGAAATACTTTCACTGGCCAACATTTTTATCACTGTCCATCTGCGAAGCGTATGCCTTGGAATGTTCACGCGATGGGTCATTAAAATATATATATATTTATTTATATTTATATATCCGACGGATTAAACATCTTTCTTCTTTTTATTATTACTCTCCAATGTGGCAATCAAAGCGTACATTAAGCAGCAATAAAAACAACAAGCAGAAATGTTCAAACTTTGCCGACTCATTAAATCACCAGAAAATGGGTCGAAATTATTGATTCAAAATTTTCATTTTGTTCAAAACAATATTCTAATTTCTTTCCTGTTTTCTTTTAAAACAAAACTCATATATATATATATATATATTCCAATGCAAAATATTCATTTTACGATAAAAATTTAATGAGTTAAAATTCAAAATGCAATAATTGTTCTGTGTTAAACTGTACGAGTAAATTCATCTGCTCGACAGTAAATAATCATACATTACAAGTATTGTCTGTTATATGGAAATATAAAAAATAATCGAAAAAAATATTAATTTCAATTTCTGTGCAATTGCTATACACTTTGAGCATATAGCTTTTGCCTTCTTGTCTTGCCATTTGCCTTCTTACTTTAAAATTATTTTTTTAATTGCCAACAATTAAACATTTTTATCCCTTTTGTTGTTTGTATTTGTAGCTTAAACAGAGATAAAGGATGATAAAATAGATAAATACAGCTAGTAAATGATCATTAGTGATCAGCACAGTCTTGTTCTAAATTTAAATATCAATTCCGTGAAATGCCTATTACTGAACTGGATTGTTTGATTTGTTTAACCTAGGATTAGCTCTCTTGCACAGACGTGAGCAATAGAGAACACTGTTGTTTTATTGGTTTTGTTCGTAATGGCTCGTCATAATTAACCTCCAGAAATACATTCATTCCTCCGCTAAAGCATGTAGCGCAACCGTTATGATTGCAGTTCAGTCGTACTATTATAATTTTTTCTATGAAATAAACATCTTCCCATATTTGTACGTATAAAATGCATTTGATATTAGCTTATTGAACTATTCTTTTATATGATCATTTAACTTTTACATTTTCATTAAAATGCGCGCTTATTTGTGATGTATTTTTAACAAAACTGTAGGAAAAAGCAAACTATCGATGAAATAATTTAAAGATCTTTGCAAATGAAGCCCTATCTAGTGCATGTTTTGCATTCTTTTGGAAGTGATAAAATAGCATTGTTTAAAAGGGTGATTTAAAATGTTATTTTTAATTAAAAGCGTTCACGTGTCAAAGTATTAGAATCATATTTCATTTAGAATACATTTTATATGCTTATTTCAAAAATATAAACCTGCCTATTACTTACTGTATCAGAGTAACTATCTATCTCAACGGGAATAATTTTGTTCCATAAAAATTGTGAAATATTTCCAAAGCATGGACAACACTTTCAAATTAGACTGGACCTCTGTATCAGTTGCACTGCTTGTTTGTCTAGCAATTATTGTTGTTCAATGCACTTGGATGACAGTTTGCAGACGTTTTAAGGTTTTGCAAAAGTATCAGGTATATTAGAATTTTAATTTATTCATGGCCGCATATTTTAGGCATGTCATGATTTCATTTTTAATTCCACTAATTGAATCTGTAATTTTAAAAGTCGTTTAAAGTATGTATATGTCAGAGTGTAAAATAAACTTTGCCTTTTTATTTATTATTGCTGATTTTTACGCAGTTGATCTTGCACAATTTTTTCAGACCGAATTAACAAAGCATGGCGGTGAAATAGTAGCGCGGGTGCTTTCAGTGAGGTTTTCTTCTTTTCGTTGTCTTCATCTCGTTTAGTGATTTTTGACTTTGCAGGAACACAATGTAAACTTTGTATTTACATTATGTGGTGGTCATATTTCGCCAATTTTGGCCGCATGTGAGAATTTGAACATTCGAATAATCGACACACGTCATGAAGTAAGTATATTGAAAATGTTATGAATGTGTTTTTGATTTTTTGAAGCATCTGCATGATCAAACTTAATTTATTTGTATCATTAAAATTTTGTATGTTTGGATTGTTGCTTCTTTCTCTTCGATGTGTAATAAAATACAAGTACAGCAACATTTATTTATCATGATTTTAACATTGAAAGTTTTACATTTGAATATTTCATCCAACATGACTGAGTACGTTTTTACTTTGAGCAGTTCTGCGTAATTGTAAACTAATTTTATACCATTCATATTTTTCAGTGCTTTTGATTAAGCAATTTTAAAATATGTTTGATGAAATGTGAATTTTTCAAATTTTAACTCTTACAATAAGAAACATGATGTAAAAGCTGTAAATGGTGTGCTGTTTATTTGTTGCATTGTTGCAATTTGTTTCGCAGTTTCTCTGCTTTAGGCTACTGCAGTATTTGCAGCTGACGCGATGTCACGATTAAGCGGCAAGATAGGCGTTGCTTGTGTAACTGCGGGACCTGGTACTTGAATTGAAACACCGTATTATATGCGGTGATTTTGCAGAATGAAAACGGAACATCATTTGTTGTATTTTTTTTTTTTCATTAGGTGTGGCAAATACAATTGTAGCATTGAAAAATGCGCAAATGGCGGAATCATCAGTGCTGCTTCTTGCTGGTGCATCTCCTACTCTTTTAAAAGTATTTCAATTTAGTAGTCTGTTGTTTATTTCTGATATTGTTGATTGTATATTTTTCAGGGTCGTGGTCCACTGCAAGATATGGATCAGATTGCTTTGGTGAAGAGCATTTGTAAGTGTGCAGTTACTGTGAAAAGAGTTAAAGATATATCAAAGAAGCTTCGTCTTGCGATACAGCTAGCACGCAGCGATGTTCCAGGCATGTATACTATTTTTGACTGAAATATTTATATTTGAAAGATTAATATGATTTTATATGTAGGACCCGTGTTTGTTGAACTTCCTGTTGAAGTGTTGTATCCGTTTGATATAGTAAAAAAACAAATGGGTATTAAAGAAAATTGTAAAGGATTTTGGGATCGAATAATAAACTTGTAAGAGTTGAGATGAGACTCCATGAATAAGTGTTTTTATTGTATTTTATTCTGTTCTATTCTATTCACCTAGCTATTTGCGTTGGACTTTGTGTCGATTGTTTCAAGATGCTGAATTAGAATTTGACTGTAGTCCTTTGATACCGCATTTAACAGAAGCCAAAATTGCAGACGGTAATATTTTTGTTTTTACAATTTATTATTTTTTTGATTTGATATAACTATATATGACTGTGTATGAATATGAAGAAGAAAAATAGATCCCAGTACAACTATTTTGTATGAGAATCGTTTTTTCAGTATAAGTTAATTTTTAGTTGAGCTTATAAAACAAATGCTCACACGCAGCAGTCGTCCGCTAATGCTGTTGGGAAGTCAGCTTATGGCAAACTTTGAAAATATACATCAGTTAAAAGAAGCAATTGAAGTGATATGTCTTTTTTAAATTATATTAAATTTGAATTGTTGAATGATATAATTTTTGTAGTTAATTGGAATACCTTGCTATTGTGGTGGAATGAGTCGTGGTGTATTGTCCGACGACAGTGAATTGTTGTTTAGACATAAAAGACGAGAAGCTTTGAAACAAGCTGATTTTATTTTACTTGTTGGTAATGTGTAATGGTTTATTGTTTTGTACTTTAAGCAAATTATGCTTGAAAATTAATCAGGTGCCGTGTGTGATTTTCGGTTAAATTATGGCAAATCATTGAATCCAATGGCGGACGTTGTCGTTGTTAACCGCGGAAAAAATCAGATAAACATGAATGCTGGTTGGTTTTGGAAACTCACTCACGGCATTTGTGCAGATCCTAGCGATTTTTTAATCAAACTCTCTCAGGCAAATGTAAATGACAGTTTGAAAAAATCACGATTTTCTGGTTGGGTGGAAATTTTGCGTGACCAGGAAAATCTTCAAGAACTTGAAATTATGTATAAATGAACTGTATTATTTTATAATTATGTACGAAAATATTCTTTTCTTTTGTTTTAAAGAAAATTGACAGAACAAAATAGTATTGATCAAAATTTGCTGAACAGTATTTTGCTGTTAAAGAAGGTGGACAATGCTGCACCAGATGATGCCGTTTTTGTCTTTGACGGTGGTGATTTTGTCGGTTCTGCTTCATACATTATTAGGTATAATATTGTTTTTTTCATTACTATGCAAGACAGTTAATCCAGATGAGGTAGAAAAATTTTTTTTATGAAATTTGAAGATAATGTAATTAATATTTGAGACCCAGAGGATGTTTGAAATGGTTAGATCCTGGACCATTTGGAACTTTGGGAGTTGGAGCCGGGTTTGCTATTGCGGCGAAACTGTGCCATCCAAATCTTCCAGTTTGGATTATATACGGCGACGGTGCTGTGGGTTTTTCTCTTTTAGAATTTGATACGTTTACTCGACATCAGGTAATTAAAATATCATGCTTCAAATGTATGCTTGTGAAAGTTATTATTTATTTTTTTGCAGTTGCCAGTTGTGGCTGTAGTCGGGAACGACGCACGTTGGAGTCAAATACATCGAACACAGACATCTATATTTGGCACTGCTGTTGGATGTGTTTTGGAAGTTAGTTTTATTTTTTATCAATTGTAGAGTTGTGTTTAATTCAGTATAAATTTAGTATTCTTCATATGAGAAAGTAGCAGCTGCATTTCACTTTAAAGGTATAAAGATTGATGGTACCAATGAAAAAACTGTTGAAGGCATTTTGAACGAAATTCTACAGTTGAATGCGCATGGCATTGGAGTATTGCTTAACTGTTACATTTCACCTAGTGGCTTCCGTGATGGAAGTATTTCACTTTGATAATGTTTTGACACGATGTTTTGCATGTTTAAAAAAGAGGGAGTAATATTATGAATTTTAATATGTCACATGAAATATGCTCTTGCTCTTTCTTACTCTACGCGAATTGTTTCACGTATTATATGAATTACAGAGGTATACAGGTTATAGAAATTTATTAAATCATACAGAATGTTTTCATGAATACTATAGCATAGTGTTAAATTTGTTTCTCTTTTTGTACTTTCTTCTACATCCTTCTACAAATGAAAATTATACATAGCGTGCATTTACTATCAATTGATGTACCCTTTTCAATGGCTAATGCTATATCTTCTGTACAATATTCTTATAAAGTAAAATAACGTCGAGTTGAGAAACGGCTTTCTGATTGTATGAAAATTGAAGGAAAGCAAGCAACATTTTTAATATAGTTGAACTTCCTGTTTGATTTCTGGCAAAGCCTCTAGCGTAATTGTTTCACTCACTCAGCTACATTTTCAATTATTGCAGGCTTTATTTATGTGCGTCCACTGAATATTTATGGCGTTTTCATTTGAAATGAGGGCGCCCATCACTGAGACAGATTTGTTTTCTTCTGTTCTTATATTTATGTTAATTGAAAGCAATTTATCCTAATTTTTTTCATCCCGCTGTTGTTGTGTAGCTTTGTTTCAATCTAAAGTTTCTATGAAAATGAAGTATTGAAGCTTATGGAGGCTACTATCTTCGTCGTCAGCGATTTTTCACTGATCTGTGATATATGTTTGTTTATATGTGAAATAAACTTTGCTGTTCATTCAAATTCAAGTGAGATTATTTGTTTTTTACTGTTTTGAGTTGCATCGTAATTATTGTAAAATTACTGGAGATTATATATCGATTCAAAAGTATAATTTACATTTGAAGTATAACTTATCGAACGAACAAAATTGATGCTCAGTACTTGATGTAATCTACTGTATACGATAGAATGCTTTAATATTTTGGAGTAGTTGCTTTCTGCATCTGAGCATTTTTCATGTCTCATTTGTTGTTGTGAATGACATTAATATTCAATTGTGAAATGAAAGATGATTAAATTTCAATCATTACAGTTAGGAAAAATTGTATTTTTATTTTTGGCAGTTGGTTTCTAAGGCTAGACTGTGACTACAGGTAAAATTAAGTACCAAAATAGCGCTACATAACTTGTAAAGAATACGAGAAAAGTTATCTGCGATAGTATTATGGTTTTAGCTAAAATTGTGACCGTGGTGCAATAAACAAATAAATATTAATCGATTATTGAAATGATCATTGACCTCTTATGGTCATTGTTGTAGTAAGCGTTCTGCAGTTTTCTTTGATATGCATGTTTGCGATTATGTAAGTTTGCATTTCAAATATCAAAAGTCGCTTTATTTATTGTGAATAATCTTAACAAATAATTGATAGCAGAATCATTTTAGATAATGTGGTTCTCTTAATTCCCTTTTTTCACTGAAGCCTATTCTTTGCTTTTACATCATGAATTCTAAAAATATTCTAGCTACATCTTCCTAATTGTTGAAAGTTTCGAAAGATGTGATGAGATTGTCTGATTTTGTAAATTTCTCAAAGGGGAAGTTAGATTGCTTTTTTATCTTTGTCTTTTGTTTTCGTTTTTGTATTTTCCAGATGGTTATGGTTCAATTATGAAAATTAGCATTTTTTAAACATTATTTTATCAGTAGCAGAGCACCTGGTAAGTTGAATACCACAACTAGCAGTGACGTCAGATAACGTTCTCTCAATGAGCTTCATTTGATATAATTGCAGCTTAACAGTGTACGGCTGCTGAGAGGTTGTGATTACACTGGAAAATTAGACCAGCATCCGTAAGAAAGATTTGTTTTTTAGAAATTTTATTTTCGTTTCTTGAAAATGATTTATTACTATTTAGTACGACACAAAAACAGATGGTCCCCAATGATGCAAAGATGACCATTTTGATAAGTTGCATTTCTCAAAATTTCTTTGCAATTGCTTGGCAACGTAGCTGCAAATAGATGCTAAATTTGTATTGTACTAGCCCAACTAAATAATGGTGTGTCTATAATCTTCAAAATTTTGTGTCTAAGCTAAATTGAGATTTGCTGAAAATATTTTCTTATAAATAAATAATCCATTATTATAAAAGTATATTATAAATGCGTGATATCTGTTAGACTTCACTATAGTTCGAGTTAATGCTTATTCGATTATAAATGTTTTATTTCACATAATAGGGGTTAGGTTAGGAGTTATTTTCATAAACAAATAATAATTTTGCGTTCAGATTTGACGTTGTTATGCTCGATCGGGCGAAGCTATAAGCGTTGTTTGTTTAATGTGTACAAATTAAGCTTTTCTGAAAATAGTCTTATATTACTAACTACAGGCCTGTTTTCTAATCTGATATAGATGACCGTATTGTCAAATAACGTTCTTGCAAGTGATTATTGAGTTAAGCAACAGATGAGAACCATATTCAATTACTAAAAAATATTCCATTTCTCCATATGTTTTCATTTAAGATATGGTTTGCACATTTTCAGAAGTATACGTTTAATTGAAAAGCAGTTATTTACTACATTTTAGAATTCAGTTTTAATTTTGGCATCTAATTTACAACTTTTACTTCATGATGAAGTGAACATTTGGTTTAATGTTTAGCATTTTTGTAGATATGAAGAATGACGACAACAAAAAGTGAAGTCACGAAAGAAGTCTAAAGGTTAGTATAGTTCTCTTTGGGTCATCTTTTTCTAAAATCTAAGATTGTGATACTTTGAAAAGATGAAGTTTTGTTTAGTTAAATTAACTTAATGACTATCTTTCATGGTTGAGATTTCTATTAATGCAGTGTTTAGGCTTACTGGCACCAAAATTTATGTATGCAATTTTTTTCATGAATCACACTATCTACAGATTTTTATTTGCTAATTTCCGTTTGATTTCATCTTTCATCCAAACATTCATACGTTCAGGACTGCATTTTTTAATTATTTTCAATGGAAATTTATTTTTATTAATTTTGAAAATATTTTCTTCATTCATTTACATTTGATTTCATGTTTTTTTATTTTTATACTTGTTGTAATTTTCATTATTTGCCAAATACTACTTTTCATTCTTCTTTCTTCATTTATATATTTTGGCATTAATTTAAAAGTAAATGAACTAATGATGCATTGCATATGTACTCTTATACACGTAACATAACTTATTAATATAATACATGAAAAAGATATTAATAATGAAATGAATATCACCAACCGGGCAAGATTACTCCAAGTATCATCGCCTGAAATAAATCGTCGAATTTGGAAATATTATT